>NW_026735035.1:0-184000 GCF_949786415.1 Peromyscus eremicus | reverse complement strand
CGCTGTGTGTAGGAAGCACGGTTTTCTTGTTCTGAGCAAGCTCACTTTTCGGACCTCATAGGAAACACAGTAGAGTAGAAGAGTGCTCTTTTCTCTAAAGCAGAGTGTGTTTCTTGTAAGGGGAGATAGCGTTTGTTTCCCTGTCCTAAATGGAGTTGAATCACATGCAGTTTCTGGTCCTACGTGCAAGAGTTGTTTTATGGTAAGAATAGTCACTATTGCGCTGCCATTGCCATACACAGGACAAATAACACTGGCGTCTGTTCCCAGCAAGTACAGTGTATTGGACTGAAGAGGATCTACTGTTCTTGTCAGGTTCCTAAGCAGAATTGAACTAGATATGGCCGTGTGTGTAGGAAGCACAGTTCGTTTGTTCTGAGCAAGCTCACTGTTCTGGCCCTACAGGAAACACAGTAGAGTAGAAGTGTGCTCTTTTCTCAAAAGCAGAGTGTGTTTTTTGTAAGGCGAGCTAGAGTTTGTTTCCCAGTCCTAAATGGAGTTGAGTCACATGCAGTTTTTTGTCCTACGAGCAACAGTTGTTTTCTGGTAAGACGAGTCATTATTGTGCTCCAATTGCAATACACTGTACAAATAGAACTCGCGTCTCTTCCCAGCAAGTACAGTGTATTGGACTGAAGAGGAGCTACTGTTCTTGTCAGTTTCCTAAGCAGAGTTGAACTAGATATGGTCCATGTGTGTAGGAAGCACAGTTGTTTTGTTCCTAGCAAGCTCACTGTTTGGACACCATAGGAAACACAGTAGAGTAGAAGAGTGCTCTTTTCTCAAAAGCAGATTGTGTTTCTTGTAAGGCGAGCTAGCGTTTGTTTCCCAGTCCTAAATGGAGTTGAATCACATGCAGTTTCTGGTCCTATGAGCAAGAGTTGTTTTCTGGTAAGGAAAGTCACTATTGCGCTCCCCTTTCCATACACAGTGGAAATAGCTCTCGTGTCTGTTCGCAGCAAGTACAGTGTATTGGACTGAAGAGGAGCTACTGTTCTTGTCAGTTACCTAAGCAGAGTTGAACTAGGTATGGCCCTTCTGTGTAGGAAGCACAGTTCTTATGTTCTGAGCATGCTCACTGTTCTGGCCCTATAGGAAACACAGTAGAGCAGAAGAGTGCTCTTTTCTCAAAAGCAGAGTGTGTTTCTTGGAAGGCAAGCTAGCGTTTGTTTCCCAGTCCTAAATGGAGTTGAGTCACATGCAGTTTTTTGTCCTACGAGCAAGAGTTGTTTTCTGGTAAGACGAGTCACTATTGTGCTCCAATAGCCATACACAGTGCAAATAGCACTCGCGTCTGTTTTCCGCAAGTACAGTGTATTGGACTGAAGAGGAGCTACTATTCTTGTCAGTTTCCTAAGCAGAGTTGAACTAGATATGGCCCGTGTGTGTAGGAAGCACAGTTCATTTGTTCTGAGCATGCACACTGTTCGGACCCCATAGGAAACACAGTAGAGTAGAAGATTGCTCTTTTCTCAAAGGCAGAGTGTGTTTCACGTAAGGCGAGCTAGCATTTGTTTCCCAGTCCTAAATGGAGTTGAATCACATGCACTTTCTGGTCCCATGAGCAAGAGTTGTTTTCTGGTAAGGAAAGTCACTATTGAGCTCCCATTGCCATACACAGTGCAAGTAGCACTCGCGTCTGTTCCCAGGAAGTACAATGTATTGAACTGATGAGGATCTTCTGTTCTTGTCAGTTTCCTAAGCAGAGTTGAACTAGATATGGCCCGTGTTTGTAGGAAGCACAGTTCTTTTGTTTTGAGCAAGCTCACTGTTCTGGCCCTATAGAAAACACAGTAGAGTAGAAGAGTGCTCTTTTCTCTAAAGCAGAGTGTGTTTCTTGTAAGGGGAGATAGCATTTGTTTCCCAGTCCTAAATGGAGTTGAATCACATGCAGTTTCTGGTCCTACAAGCAAGAGTTGTTTTATGGTAAGTATAGTCATTATTGCGCTGCCATTGCCATACAAAGGACAAATAGCACTGGCGTCTGTTCCCAGCAAGTACAGTGTATTGGACTGAAGAGGATCTACTGTTCTTGTCAGGTTCCTAAGCAGAATTGAACTAGATATGGCCGTGTGTGTAGGAAGCACAGTTCTTTTGTTCTGAGCAAGCTCACTGTTCTGGCCCTACAAGAAACACAGTAGAGTAGAAGAGTGGTCTTTTCTCAAAAGCAGAGTGTGTTTCTTGTAAGGCGAGCTAGAGTTTGGTTCCCAGTCCCAAATGGAGTTGAGTCACATGCAGTTTTTTGTCCTACGAGCAACAGTAGTTTTCTGGTAAGACGAGTCACTATTGTGCTCCAATTGCCATACACTGTACAAATAGCACTTGCGTCTCTTCCCAGCAAGTACAGTGTATTGGACTGAAGAGGAGCTATTGTTCTTGTCAGGTTCCTAAGCAGAGTTGAGCTAGATATGGTCCATGTGTGTAGGAAGCACAGTTGTTTTGTTCTGAGCAAGCTCACTGTTTGGAACCCCTAGGAAACACAGTAGAGTAGAAGAGTGCTCTTTTCTCAAAAGCAGAGTGTGTTTCTTGTAAGGCGAGCTAGCGTTTGTTTCCCAGTCCTAAATGGAGTTGAATCCCATGCAGTTTCTGGTCCTACGAGCAAGAGTTGTTTTCTGGTAAGAAGAGTCACTATTGCGCTTCCATTGCCGTACACAGGACAAATAGCACTGTTGTCTGTTCCCAGCAGTACAGTGTATTGGACAGAAGAGGATCTACTGTTCTTGTCAGGTTCCTAAGTAGAATTGAACTAGGTATGGCGATGTGTGTAGGAAGCACGTTTTTTTTGTTCTGAGCAAGCTCACTTTTCGGACCTCATAGGAAACACAGTAGAGTAGAAGAGTGCTCTTTTCTCTAAAGCAGAGTGTGTTTCTTGTAAGGCAAGCTAGCGTTTGTTTCCTAGTCCTAAATGGAGTTCAATCAGAGGCAGTTTCCGGTCCTATGAGCAAGAGTTGTTTTCTGGTAAGGAAAGTCACTATTGTGCTCCCATTGCCATACACAGTGCAAATAGCACTCGCGTCTGTTCCCAGCAAGTGCAGTGTATTGGACTGAAGAGGAGCTACTGTTCTTGTCAGTTTCCTAAGCAGAGTTGAACGAGATATGTCCCGCGTGTGTAGGAAGCACAGTTCTTTTGTTCTGAGCAAGCTCACTGTTTGGACCCCATAGGAAACACAGTAGAGTAGAAGAGTGCTCTTTTCTCAAAAGCAGAGTGTGCTTCTTCTAAGGCGAGCTAGCATTTGTTTCCCAGTCCTAAATGAAGTTGAATCACATGCAGTTTCTGGTCCTACAAGCAAGAGTTATTTTCTGGTAAGAAGAGTCACTATTGTGCTGCCATTGCCATACACAGGACAAATAACACTGGTGTCTTTTCCCAGCAAGTACAGTGTATTGGACGGAAGATGATCTACTGTTCTTGTCAGGTTCCTAAGCAGTCTTGAACTAGATATGGCCGTGTGTGTAGGAAGCACAGTTTTTTTTGTTCCGAGCAAGCTCACTGTTCGGAACCCATAGGAAACACAGTAGAGTAGAAGAGTGCTCTTTTCCAAAAGCAGAGTGTGTTTCTTGTAAGGCGAGCTAGCGTTTGTTTCCCAGTCCTAAATGGAGTTGAGTCACATGCAGTTTCTGTTCCTACGAACAAGAGTTGTTTTCTGGTAAGAGGAGTCACTATTGTTCTCCAATAGCCATACCCAGTGCAAATAGCACTCGCATATGTTTTCCGCAAGTACAGTGTATTGGACTGAAGAGGAGCTACTGTTCTTGTCAGTTTCCTAAGCAGAGTTGAACTAGATATGGCCCGTGTGTGTAGGAAGCACAGTTCTTTTGTTCTGAGCAAGCTCACTGTTCGGACCCCTTAGGAAACACAGTAGAGTAGAAGAGTGCTCTTTTCTCTAAAGCAGATTGTGTTTCTTGTAAGGCGAGACAGGGTTTGTTTCCCAGTCCTAAATGGAGTGGAATCACATGCAGTTTCTGGTCCTACGAGCAAGAGTTGTTTTATGGTAAGGAAAGTAACTATTGCGCTCCCATTGCCATACACAGTGCAAATAGCACTCACGTCTGTTCCCAGCAAGTACAATGTATTGAACTGAAGAGGATCTACTGTTCTTGTCAGTTTCCTAACCAGAGTTGAACTAGATATGGCCCGTGTGTGTAGGAAGCACAGTTCTTTTGTTCTGAGCAAGCTCACTGTTCTGGCACTATAGGAAAAACAGTAGAGTAGAAGAGTGCTCTTTTCTCTAAAGCAGAGTGTGTTTCTTGTAAGGGGAGCTAGCGTTTGTTTCCCAGTCCTAAATGGAGTTGAATCACATGCAGTTTCTGGTCCTACGAGCAAGAGTTGTTTTATGGTAAGTATAGTCACTATTGCGCTGCCATTGCCATACACAGGACAAATAGCACTGGCGTCTGTTCCCAGCAAGTACAGTGTATTGTACTGAAGAGGATCTATTGTTCTTGTCAGGTTCCTAAGCAGAATTGAACTAGATATGGCCGTGTGTGTAGGAAGCACAGTTCTTTTGTTCTGAGCAAGCTCACTGTTCTGGCCCTACAGGAAACACAGTAGAGTAGAAGAGTGCTCTTTTCTCAAAAGCAGAGTGTGTTTCTTGTAAGGCGAGCTAGAGTTTGGTTCCCAGTCCCAAATGGAGTTGAGTCACATGCAGTTTTTTGTCCTACGTGCAACAGTTTTTTCTGGTAAGACGAGTCACTATTGTGCTCCAATTGACATACACTGTACAAATAGCACTCGCGTCTCTTCCCAGCAAGTACAGTGTATTGGACTGAAGAGGAGCTACTGTTCTTGTCAGGTTCCTAAGCAGAGTTGAACTTGATATGGTCCATGTGTGTAGGAAGCACAGTTGTTTTGTTCTGAGCAAGCTCACTGTTTGGACACCATAGGAAAAACAGTAGAGTAGAAGAGTGCTCTTTTCTCAAAAGCAGAGTGTGTTTCTTGTAAGGCGAGCTAGCGTTTGTTTCCCAGTCCTAAATGGAGTTCAATCCCATGCAGTTTCTGGTCCTATGAGTAAGAGTTGTTTTCTGGTAAGAAGAGTCACTATTGCGCTGCCATTGCCATACACAGGACAAATAGAACTGCTGTCTGTTCTCAGCATTACAGTGTATTGGACTTAAGAGGATCTACTGTTCTTGTCAGGTTCCTAAGCAGAATTGAACTAGGTATGGCGGTGTGTGTAGGAAGCACGGTTTTTTGTTCTGAGCAAGCTCACTGTTCGGACCTCATAGGAAACACAGTAGAGTAGAAGAGTGCTCTTTTTTGAAAAGCAGAGTGTGTTTCTTGTAAGGAGAACTAGCGTTTGTTTCACAATCCTAAATGGAGTTGAATCACATGCAGTTTCTGGTCCTACGAGCAAGAGTTGTTTTCTCGTAAGAAGAGTCAATATTGCGCTGCCATTGCCCTACACAGGACAAATAGCACTGGAGTATGTTCCCAGCAAGTGCAGTGTATTGGACTGAAGAGGAGCTACTGTTCTTGTCAGGTTCTTAAGCAGAATTGAACTAGATATGGCCGTGTGTGTAGGAAGCACAGTTCTTTTGTTCTGAGCAAGTTCACTGTTCGGAACTCTTAGGAAACACAGTAGAGTAGAAGAGTGCTCTTTTCTCTAAAGCAGAGTGTGTTTCTTGTAAGGCGAGCTAGCGTTTGTTTCCCAGTCCTAAATGGAGTTGAATCACATGCAGTTTCTGGTCCTACAAGCAAGAGTTTTTTTCTGGTAATTAGAGTCACTATTGCGCTGCCATTGCCATACACAGGACAAATAACACTGGTGTCTTTTCCCAGCAAGTACAGTGTATTGGACGGAAGAGGATCTACTGTTCTTGTCAGGTTCCTAAGCAGTCTTGAACTAGATATGGCCGTGTGTGTAAGAAGCACAGTTTTTTTGTTCTGAGCAAGCTCACTGTTCGGAACCCATAGGAAACACAGTAGAGTAGAAGAGTGCTCTTTTATCAAAAGCAGAGTGTGTTTCTTGTAAGGCGAGCTCGCGTTTGTTTCCCAGTCCTAAATGGAGTTGAGTCACATGCAGTTTCTGGTCCTACGAACAAGAGTTGTTTTCTGGTAAGACGAGTCACTATTGTGCTCCAATAGCCATACACAGTGCAAATAGCACTTGCGTCTGTTTTCCGCAAGTACAGTGTATTGGACTGAAGAGAAGCTACTGTTCTTGTCAGTTTCCTAAGCAGAGTTGAACTAGATATGGCCCGTGTGTGTAGGAAGCACAGTTCTTTTGTTCTGAGCAAGCTCAATGTTCGGACCCCATAGGAAACACAGTAGAGTAGAAGAGTGCTCTTTTCTCTAAAGCAGATTGTGTTTCTTGTAAGGCGAGACAGCGTTTGATTCCCAGTCATAAATGGAGTGGAATCTCATGCAGTTTCTGGTCCTACGAGCAAGAGTTGTTTTCTGGTAAGGAAAGTCACTATTGCGCTCCCATTGCCATACACAGTACAAATAGCACTCGCGTCTGTTCCCAGCAAGTACAATGTATTGAACTGAAGAGGATCTACTGTTCTTGTCAGTTTCCTAAGTAGAGTTGAACTAGATATGGCCCGTGTGTGTAGGAAGCACAGTTCTTTTGTTCTGAGCAAGCTCACTGTTCTGGCACTATAGGAAACACAGTAGAGTAGAAGAGTGCTCTTTTCTCTAAAGCAGAGTGTGTTTTTTGAAAGGGGAGATAGCGTTTGTTTCCCAGTCCTAAATGGAGTTGAATCACATGCAGTTTCTGGTCCTATGAGCAAGAGTTGTTTTATGGTAAGTATAGTCTCTATTGTGCTGCCATTGCCATACACAGGACAAATAGCACTGGCGTCTGTTCCCAGCAAGTACAGTGTATTGGACTGAAGAGGATCTACTGTTCTTGTCAGGTTCCTAAGCAGAGTTGAACTAGATATGGTCGTGTGTGTAGGAAGCACAGTTCTTTTGTTCTGAGCAAGCTCACTGTTCTGGCCCTACAGGAAACACAGTAGAGTAGAAGAGTGCTCTTTTCTCAACAGCAGAGTGTGTTTCTTGTAAGGCGAGCTAGCGTATGTTTCCCAGTCCTAAATGGAGTTGAGTCACATGCAGTTTTTTGTCCTATGAGCAAGAGTTGTTTTCTGGTAAGACGAGTCACTATTGTGCTCCAGTTGCCATACACAGTGCAAAAAGCAGTCGCGTCTGTTCCACGCAAGTACGGTGTATTGGACTGAAGAGGAGCTACTGTTCTTGTCAGTTTCCTAAGAAGAGTTGAAATAGATATGGCCCGTGTGTGTAGGAAGCACAGTTCTTTTGTTGTGAGCAAGCTCACTGTTCAGACCCCATAGGAAACACAGTAGAGTAGAAGAGTGCTCTTTTCTCAAAAGCAGAGTTTGTTTCATGTAAGGCGAGCTAGCATTTGTTTCCCGGTCCTAAATGGAGTTGAATCACATGCAGTTTCTGGTCCTACGAGCAAGAGTTGTTTTCTGGTAATGAAAGTCACTATTGTGCTCCCATTGCCATACACAGTGCAAATAGCCCTCGTGTCTGTTCTCAGCAAGTACAGTGTATCGGACTGAAGAGGAGCTACTGTTCTTGTCAGTTTCCTAAGCAGAGTTGAACTAGATATGATCCGTGTGTAGGAAGCACACTTCTTTTGTTTGGAGCAAGCTCACTGTTCTGGACCTATAGGAAACACAATAGAGTAGAAGGGTGCTCTTTTCTCTAAAGCAGAGTGTGTTTCTTGTAAGGCGAGCTAGTGTTTGTTTCCCAGTCCTAAATGGAGTTGAATCACATGCAGTTTCTGGTTTTATGAGCAAGAGTTGTTTTATGGTAAGAAGAGTCACTATTGCCCTGGCATTGCCATACACAGGACAAATAGCACTGGCGTCTGTTCCCAGCAATTACAGTGTATTGGACTGAAGAGGATCTACTGTTCTTGTCAGGTTCCTAAGCAGAATTGAACTAGATATGGCCGTGTGTGTAGGAAGCACAGTTCTTTGTTCTGAGCAAGCTCACTGTTCGGACCCCATAGGAAACACAGTAGAGTAGAAGAGTGCTCTTTTCTCAAAAGCAGAGTGTGTTTCTTGTAAGTCGAGCTAGCGTTTGGTTCCCAGTCCTAAATGGATTTGAGTCACATGCAGTTTTTTGTCCTACGAGCAACAGTAGTTTTCTGGTAAGACGAGTCACTATTGTGCTCCAATTGCCATACACTGTACAAATAGCACTCGCGTCTCTTCCCAGCAAGTACAGTGTATTGGACTGAAGAGGAGCTAATGTTCTTGTCAGGTTCCTAAGCATGTTGAACTAGATATGGTCCATGTGTGTAGGAAGCACAGTTGTTTTGTTCTGAGCAAGCTCACTGTTTGGAACCCATAGGAAACACAGTAGAGTAGAAGAGTGCTCTTTTCTCAAAAGCAAAGTGTGTTTCTTGTAAGGCGAGCTAGCGTTTGTTTCCCAGTCCTAAATGGAGTTGAATCCCATGCAGTTTCTGGTCCTACGAGCAAGAGTTGTTTTATGGTAAGAAGAGTCACTATTGCGCTGCCATTGCCGTACACAGGACAAATAGCACTGTTGTCTGTTCCCAGCAGTACAGTGTATTGGACTGAAGAGGATCTACTGTTCTTGTCAGGTTCCTAAGTAGAATTGAACTAGGTATGGCGATGTGTGTAGGAAGCACGTTTTTTTTGTTCTGAGCAAGCTCACTTTTCGGACCTCATAGGAAACACAGTAGAGTAGATGAGTGCTCTTTTCTCTAAAGCAGAGTGTGTTTCTTGTAAGGCAAGCTAGCGTTTGTTTCCTAGTCGTAAAAGGAGTTCAATCACAGGCAGTTTCCGGTCCTATGAGCAAGAGTTGTTTTCTGGTAAGGAAAGTCACTATTGTGCTCCCATTCCCATACACAGTGCAAATAGCACTCGCGTCTGTTCCCAGCAAGTACAGTGTATTGGACTGAAGAGGAGCTACTGTTCTTGTCAGTTTCCTAAGCAGAGTTGAACTAGATATGGCCGTGTGTGTAGGAAGCACAATTCTTTTGTTCTGAGCAAGCTCACTGTTCTGGCCCTATAGGAAACACAGTAGATTAGAAGAGTGCTCTTTTATCAAAAGCAGAGTGTGTTTCTTGTAAGGCGAGCTAGCGTTTGTTTCCCATTCCTATATGGAGTTGAATCACATGCAGTTTCTGGTCCTACGAGCAAGAGTTGTTTTCTGGTAAGGAATGTCACTATTGTGCTCCCATTACCATACACAGGGCAAATAGCACTTCGAGTCTGTTCCCAGCAAGTACAGTGTATCGGACTGAAGAGGAGCTACTGTTCTTGTCAGTTTCCTAAGCAGAGTTGTACAAGATATGTCCCGCGTGTGTAGGAAGCACAGTTCTTTTGTTCTGAGCAAGCTCACTGTTTGGACCCCATAGGAGACACAGTAGTGTAGAAGAGTGCTCTTTTCTCAAAAGCAGATTGTGTTTCTTGTAAGGCGAGCTAGAGTTTGTTTCCCAGTCCTAAATGGAGTTGAGTCACATGCAGTTTTTTGTCCTACGAGCAAGAGTTGTTTTCTGGTAAGACGAGTCACTATTGTGCTCCAATAGCCATACACAGTGCAAACAGCACTCGTGTCTGTTCCCAGCAAGTACAATGTATTGAACTGAAGAGGATCTACTGTTCTTGTCAGTTTCCTAAGCAGAGTTGAACTAGATATGGCCCGTGTTTTTAGGAAGCACAGTTCTTTTGTTCTGAGCAAGCTCACTGTTCTGGCCTTATAGGAAACACAGTAGAGTAGAAGAGTGCTCTTTTCTCTAAAGCAGAGTGTGTTTCTTGTAAGGCGAGACAGCGTTTGTTTCCCATTCCTAAATGGAGTTGAATCCCATGCAGTTTCTGGTCCTACGAGCAAGAGTTGTTTTATGGTAAGCATAGTCTCTATTGCGCTGCCATTGCCATACACAGGACAAATAGCACTGGCGTCTGTTCCCAGCAAGTACAGTGTATTGGACTGAAGAGGATCTACTGTTCTTGTCAGGTTCCTAAGCAGAGTTGAACTAGATATGGTCGTGTGTGTACGAAGCACAGTTCTTTTGTTCTGAGCAAGCTCACTGTTCTGGCCCTACAGGAAACACAGTAGAGTAGAAGAGTGCTCTTTTCTCAAAAGCAGAGTGTGTTTCTCGTAAGGCGAGCTAGAGTTTGTTTCCAAGTCCTAAATGGAGTTGAGTCACATGAAGTTTTTTGTCCTACGAGCAACAGTTTTTTCTGGTAAGACGACTCACTATTGTGCTCCAATTGCCATACACTGTACAAATAGCACTCGCGTCTCTTCCCAGCAAGTACAGTTTATTGGACTGAAGTGGAGCTACTGTTCTTGTCAGTTTCCTAAGCAGAGTTGCACGAGATATGGCCCGTGTGTGTAGGAAGCACAGTTCTTTTGTTCTGAGCAAGCTCACTGTTCGGACCCCATAGGAAACACAGTAGAATAGAAGAGTGCTCTTTTCTCTAAAGCAGATTTTGTTTCTTGTAAGGCAAGACAGCGTTTGATTCCCAGTCATATATGGAGTGGAATCTCATGCAGTTTCTGGTCCTACGAGCAAGAGTTGTTTTCTGGTAAGGAAAGTCACTATTGCGCTCCCATTGCCATACACAGTGCAAATAGCACTCGCGTCTGTTCCCAGCAAGTACAATGTATTGAACTGAAGGGGATCTACTGTTCTTGTCAGTTTCCTAAGCAGAGTTGAACTTGATATGGCCCGTGTGTGTAGGAAGCACAGTTCTTTTGTTCTGAGCAAGCTCACTGTTCTGGCACTATAGGAAACACAGTAGAGTAGAAGAGTGCTCTTTTCTCTAAAGCAGAGTGTGTTTCTTGTAAGGGGAGATAGCGTTTGTTTCCCAGTCCTAAATGGAGTTGAATCACATGCAGTTTCTGGTCCTACGAGCAAGAGTTGTTTTATGGTAAGTATAGTCACTATTGCGCTGCCATTGCCATACACAGAACAAATAACACTGGCGTCTGTTCCCAGCAAGTACAGTGTATTGGACTGAAGAGGATCTATTGTTCTTGTCAGGTTCCTAAGCAGAATTGAACTAGATATGGCCGTGTGTGTAGGAAGCACAGTTCTTTTGTTCTGAGCAAGCTCACTGTTCTGGCCCTACAGGAAACACAGTAGAGTAGAAGAGTGCTCTTTTCTCTAAAGCAGAGTGTGTTTCTTGTAAGGCGAGCTAGCGTTTGTTTCCCAGTCCTATATGGAGTTGAATCACATGCAGTTTCTGGTCCTACGAGCAAGAGTTGTTTTCTGGTAAGGAATGTCACTATTGTGCTCCCATTACCATATACAGTGCAAATAGCACTCGTGTCTGTTCCCAGCAAGTACAGTGTATCGGACTGAAGAGGAGCTACTGTTCTTGTCAGTTTCCTAAGCAGAGTTGTACGAGATATGTCCCGCGTGTGTAGGAAGCACAGTTCTTTTGTTCTGAGCAAGCTCACTGTTTGGACCCCATAGGAAACACAGTAGAGTAGAAGAGTGCTCTTTTCTCAAAAGCAGATTGTGTTTCTTGTAAGGCGAGCTAGCGTTTGTTTCCCATCCTAAATGGAGTTGAGTCACATGCAGTTTTTTGTCCTACGAGCAAGAGTTGTTTTCTGGTAAGACGAGTCACTATTGTGCTCCAATAGCCATACACAGTGCAAATATGCACTCGTGTCTGTTCCCAGCAAGTACAATGTATTGAAGTGAAGAGGATCTACTGTTCTTGTCAGTTTCCTAAGCAGAGTTGAACTAGATATGGCCCGTGTTTGTAGGAAGCACAGTTCTTTTGTTCTGAGCAAGCTCACTGTTCTGGCACTATAGGAAACACAGTAGAGTAGAAGAGTGCTCTTTTCTCTAAAGCAGAGTGTGTTTCTTGTAAGGGGAGCTAGCGTTTGTTTCCCAGTCCTAAATGGAGTTGAATCACATGCAGTTTCTGGTCCTACGAGCAAGAGTTGTTTTATGGTAAGTATAGTCACTATTGCGCTGCCATTGCCATACCCAGGACAAATAGCACTGGCGTCTGTTCCCAGCAAGTACAGTGTATTGGACTGAAGAGGATCTACTGTTCTTGTCAGGTTCCTAACCAGAATTGAACTAGATATGGTCGTGTGTGTAGGAAGCACAGTTCTTTTGTTCTGAGCAAGCTCACTGTTCTGGCCCTACAGGAAACACAGTAGAGTAGAAGAGTGCTCTTTTCTCAAAAGCAGAGTGTGTTTCTTGTAAGGCGAGCTAGAGTTTGTTTCCAAGTCCTAAATGGAGTTGAGTCACATGCAGTTTTTTGTCCTACGAGCAACAGTTTTTTCTGGTAAGACGACTCACTATTGTGCTCCAATTGCCATACACTGTACAAATAGCACTCGCGTCTCTTCCCAGCAACTACAGTTTATTGGACTGAAGTGGAGCTACTGTTCTTGTCAGTTTCATAAGCAGAGTTGAACTAGATATGGCCCGTGTGTGTAGGAAGCACAGTTGTTTTGTTCTGAGCAAGCTCACTGTTCGGACCCCATAGGAAACACAGTAGAGTAGAAGAGTGCTCTTTTCTCTAAGGCAGATTGTGTTTCTTGTAAGGCGAGACAGCGTTTGATTCCCAGTCATAAATGGAGTGGAATCTCATGCAGTTTCTGGTCCTACGAGCAAGAGTTGTTTTCTGGTAAGGAAAGTCACTATTGCGCTCCCATTGCCATACACAGTGCAAATAGCACTCGCGTCTGTTCCCAGCAAGTACAATGTATTGAACTGAAGAGGATCTACTGTTCTTGTCAGTTTCCTAAGCAGAGTTGAACTAGATATGGCCCGTGTGTGTAGGAAGCACAGTTCTTTTGTTCTGAGCAAGCTCACTGTTCTGGCACTATAGGAAACACAGTAGAGTAGAAGAGTGCTCTTTTCTCTAAAGCAGAGTGTGTTTCTTGTAAGGGGAGATAGCGTTTGTTTCCCAGTCCTAAATGGAGTTGAATCACATGCAGTTTCTGGTCCTACGAGCAAGAGTTGTTTTATGGTAAGTATAGTCACTATTGCGCTGCCATTGCCATGCACAGGACAAATAGCACTGGCGTCTGTTCCCAGCAAGTACAGTGTATTGGACTGAAGAGGATCTATTGTTCTTGTCAGGTTCCTAAGCAGAATTGAACTAGATATGGCCGTGTGTGTAGGAAGCACAGTTCTTTTGTTCTGAGCAAGCTCACTGTTCTGGCCCTACCGGAAACACTGTAGAGTAGAACAGTGCTCTTTTCTCAAAAGCAGAGTGTGTTTCTTGTAAGGCAAGCTAGCGTTTGTTTCCCAGTCCTAAATGGAGTTGAGTCACATGCAGTTTTTTGTCCTACGAGCAAGTTTTTTCTGGTAAGACGAGGCAGTATTGTGCTCCAATTGCCATACACTGTACAAATAGCACTCGCGTCTCTTCCCAGCAAGTACAGTGTATTGGACTGAAGAGGAGCTACTGTTCTTGTCAGGTTCCTAAGCAGCGTTGAACTAGATATGGTCCATGTGTGTAGCAAGCACAGTTGTTTTGTTCTGAGCAAGCTCACTGTTTGGACACCATAGGAAAAACAGTAGAGTAAAAGAGTGCTCTTTTCTCAAAAGCAGAGTGTGTTTCTTGTAAGGCGAGCTAGCGTTTGTTTCCCAGTCCTAAATGGAGTTGAATCCCATGCAGTTTCTGGTCCTATGAGCAAGAGTTGTTTTCTGGTAAGAAGAGTCACTATTGCGCAGACATTGCCATACACAGGACAAATAGCACTGCTGTCTGTTCTCAGCAGTACAGTGTATTGGACTTAAGAGGATCTACTGGAAAGACACTTTTGCGCTCCCATTGCCATACACAGTGCGAATAGCACTCGCGTGTGTTCCCAGCAAGTACAGTGTATCGGACTGAAGAGGAGCTACTGTTCTTGTTGAGTTTCCTAAGCAGAGTTGAACTAGATATGGCCCGTGTGTAGGAAGCACAATTCTTTTGTTCTGAGCAAACTCACTGTTCTGGCCCTATAGGAAACACAGTAGAGTAGAAGAGTGCTCTTTTCTCTAAAGCATAGTATGTTTCTTGTAAAACGAGCTAGCGTTTGTTTCCCAGTCCTAAATGGAGTTGAGTCACATGCAGTTTCTAGTCCTACGAGCAAGAGTTGTTTTATGTTAAGAAGAGTCACTATTGCGCTGCCATTGCCATGCACAGGACAAATAGCACTGGCGTCTGTTCCCAGCAAGTACAGTGTATTGGACTGAAGAAGATCTACTGTTCTTGTCAGGTTCCTAAGCAGAATTGAACTAGATATGGCCCATGTGTGTAGGAAGCACAGTTCTTATGTTCTGAGCAAGCTCACTGTTCTGGCCCCGTAGGAAACACAGTAGAGTAGAAGAGTGCTATTTTCTCAAAAGCAGAGTGTGTTTTTGTAAGGCGAGCTAGCGTTTGTTTCCTAGTCCTAAATGGAGTTGAATCACATGCAGTTTCTAGTCCTACGAACAAGAGTTGTTTTCTGGTAAGGAAAGTCACTATTGCGCTCCCATTGCGATACACAGTGCAAATAGCAATCGCGTCTGTTCCCAGCAAGTACAGTGTATTGGACTCAATAGGTGCTACTGTTCTTGTCAGTATCCTAAGCAGAGTTGAACTAGATATGGTCCGTGTGTGTAGGAAGCACAGATCTTTTCTTCCGAGCAAGCTCACTGTTTGGACACCATAGGAAAACAGTAGAGTAGAAGATTGCTCTTTTTTCAAAAGCAGAGTGTGTTTCTTGTAAGGAGAGCCAGCGTTTGTTTGACAATCCTAAATGGAGTTGAATCCCATGCAGTTTCTGGTCCTACGAACAAGAGTTGTTTTCTCGTAAGAAGAGTCAATATTGCGCTGCCATTGCCCTACACAGGACAAATAGCACTGGAGTCTGTTCCCAGCAAGTACAGTGTATTGGACTGAAGAGGATCTACTGTTTTTGTCAGGTTCCTAAGCAGAATTGAACTAGATATGGCAGTGTGTGTAGGAAGCACAGTTCTTTTGTTCTGAGCAAGTTCACTATTCGGACCTCTTAGGAAACATAGTAGAGTAGAAGAGTGCTTTTTTCTCTAAATCAGAGTGTGTTTCTTGTAAGGCGAGCTAGTGTTTGTTTCCCAGTCCTAAATGGAGTTGAATCACATGCAGTTTCTGTTCCTAAGAGCAAAAGTTGTTTTCTGGTAAGAAGAGTCACTATTATGCTCCCATTGTCATACACAGGGCAAATAGCACTCGCGTCTGTTCCCAGCATGTACAGTGTATTGGACTGAAGAGGTCTACTGTTCTTGTCAGGTTCCTAAGCAGAGTTGAACTAGATATGGCCGTGTGTGTAGGAAGCACAATTCTTTTGTTCTGAGCAAGCTCACTGTTCTGGCCCTATAGGAAACACAGTAGATTAGAAGAGTGCTCTTTTCCCAAAAGCAGAGTGTGTTTCTTGTAAGGCGAGCTAGAGTTTGTTTCCCAGTCCTATATGGAGTTGAATCACATGCAGTTTCTGGTCCTACGAGCAAGAGTTGTTATCTGGTAAGGAATGTCACTGTTGCGCTCCCATTGCCATACACAGTGCAAATAGCATTCGCGTCTGTTCCCAGCAAGTACAGTGTATTGGACTGAAGAGGAGCTACTGTTCTTGTCAGTTTCCTAAGCAGAGTTGAACGAGATATGTCCCGCGTGTGTAGGAAGCACAGTTCTTTTGTTCTGAACAAGCTCACTGTTTGGACCCCATAGGAAACACAGTAGAGTAGAAGAGTGCTCTTTTCTCAAAAGCAGAGTGTGTTTCTTGTAAGGCGAGCTAGAGTTTGTTTCCCAGTCCTAAATGCAGTTGAGTCACATGCAGTTTTTTGCCCTACGAGCAACAGTTGTTTTCTGGTAAGACGAGTCACTATTGTGCTCCAATTGCCATACACTGTACAAATAGCACTCGAGTCTCTTCCCAGCAAGTACCGTGTATTGGACTGAAGACGAGCTACTGTTCTTGTCATGTTCCTAAGCAGAGTTGAACTAGATATGGTCCATGTGTGTAGGAAGCACAGTTCTTTTGTTCAGAGCAAGCTCACTGTTTGGACTCCATAGGAAACACAATAAAGTAGAAGAGTGCTCTTTTCTCTAAAGCAGATTGTGTTTCTTGTAAGAGGAGCTAGCGTTTGTTTCCCAGTCCTAAATGGAGTTGAATCACATTCAGTTTCTGGTCCCACGCGCAAGAGTTGTTTTAAGGTAAGAATAGTCACTATTGCGCTGCCATTGCCATACACAGGACAAATAGCACTGGCGTCTGTTCCCAGCAAGTACAGTGTATTGGACTGAAGAGGATCTACTGTTCTTGTCAGGTTCCTAAGCAGAATTGAACTAGATATGGTCGTGTGTGTAGGAAGCACAGTTCTTTTGTTCTGCGCAAGCTCACTGTTCTGGCCCTACAGGAAACACAGTAGAGTAGAAGAGTGCTCTTTTCTCAAAAGCAGAGTGTGTTTCTTGTAAGGCGAGCTAGCGTTTGTTTCCCAGTCCTAAATGGAGTTGAGTCCCATGCAGTTTTTTGTCCTACGAGCAAGAGTTTTTTCTGGTAGACGAGTCACTATTGTGCTCCAATAGCCATACACAGTGCAAATAGCACTCGTGTCTGTTCCCAGCAAGTACAATGTATTGAACTCAAGAGGATCTACTGTTCATGTCAGTTTCCTAAGCAGAGTTGAACTAGATATGGCCCGTGTTTGTAGGAAGCACAGTTCTTTTGTTCTGAGCAAACTCACTGTTCTGGCCTTATAGGAAACACAGTAGAGTAGAAGAGTGCTCTTTTCTCTAAAGCAGATTGTGTTTCTTCTAAGGCGAGCTAGCGTTTGATTCCCAGTCCTAAATGGAGTTGAATCCCATGCAGTTTCTGGTCCTATGAGCAAGAGTTGTTTTCTGGTAAGGAAAGTCACTATTGCGCTCCCCTTGCCATACACAGTGGAAATAGCTCTCGCGTCTGTTCGCAGCAAATACAGTGTATTGGACTGAAGAGGAACTATTGTTCTTGTCAGGTTCCTAAGCAGAGTTGAACTAGATATGGTCCATGTGTGTAGGACGCACAGTTGTTTTGTTCTGAGCAAGCTCACTGTTTGGACACCATAGGAAACACAGTGGAGTAGAAGAGTGCTCTTTTCTCAAAAGCAGAGTGTGTTTCTTTTAAGGCGAGCTAGCGTTTGTTTCCCAGTCCTAAATGGAGTTGAATCCCATGCAGTTTCTGGTCCTATGAGCAAGAGTTGTTTTCTCGTAAGGAAAGTCACTATTGCGCTCCCCTTGCCATAAACAGTGCAAATAGCTCTCGCGTCTGTTCGCAGCAAGTACAGTGTATCGGACTGAAGAGGAGCTACTGTTCTTGTCAGTTTCCTAAGCAGAGTTGAACTAGGTATGGCCCGTGTGTGTAGGAAGCACAGTTCTTATGTTCTGAGCAAGCTCACTGTTCTGGCCATTTAGGAAACACAGTAGAGTAGAAGAGTGCTCTTTTCTCAAAAGCAGAGTGTGTTTTTGTAAGGCGAGCTAGCGTTTGTTTCCCAGGCCTAAATGGAGTTGAGTCACATGCAGTTTTTTGTCCTACGAGCAAGAGTTGTTTTCTGGTAAGGCGAGTCACTATTGTGCTCCAATTGCCATGCACAGTGCAAATAGCACTCGCGTCTCTTCCCCGCAAGTACAATGCATTGGACTGAAGAGGAGCTACTGTTCTTGTCAGTTTCCTAAGCAGAGTTGAACTAGATATGGCCCGTGTGTGTAGGAATCACAGTTCTTTTGTTCTGAGCAAGCGAACTGTTTTGACCCCATAGGAAACACAATAAAGTAGAAGAGTGCTCTTTTCTCTAAAGCAGATTGTGTTTCTTGTAAGAGGAGCTAGCGTTTGTTTCCCAGTCCTAAATGGAGTTGAATCACATTCAGTTTCTGGTCCTACGCGCAAGAGTTGTTTTATGGTAAGAATAGTCACTATTGCGCTGCCATTGCCTTACACAGGACAAATAGCACTGGCGTCTGTTCCCAGCAAGTACAGTGTATTGGACTGAAGAGGATCTACTGTTCTTGTCAGGTTCCTAAGCAGAATTGAACTAGATATGGCCGTGTGTGTAGGAAGCACAGTTCTTTTGTTCTGCGCAAGCTCACTGTTCTGGCCCTACAGGAAACACAGTAGAGTAGAAGAGTGCTCTTTTCTCAAAAGCAGAGTGTGTTTCTTGTAAGGCGAGCTAGCGTTTGTTTCCCAGTCCTAAATGGAGTTGAGTCCCATGCAGTTTTTTGTCCTACGAGCAAGAGTTTTTCTGGTAAGATGAGTCACTATTGTGCTCCAATAGCCATACACAGTGCAAATAGCACTCGTGTCTGTTCCCAGCAAGTACAATGTATTGAACTCAAGAGGATCTACTGTTCATGTCAGTTTCCTAAGCAGAGTTGAACTAGATATGGCAAGTGTTTGTAGGAAGAACAGTTCTTTTGTTCTGAGCAAACTCACTGTTCTGGCCTTATAGGAAACACAGTAGAGTAGAAGAGTGCTCTTTTCTCTAAAGCAGAGTGTGTTTCTTGTAAGGCGAGACAGCGTTTGTTTCCCAGTCCTAAATGGAGTTGAATCCCATGCAGTTTCTGGTCCTACGAGCAAGAGTTGTTTTATGGTAAGAATAGTCACTATTGCGCTGCCATTGCCATACACAGGACAAATAGCACTCGCGTCTGTTCCCTTCAAGTACAGTGTATTGGACTGAAGAGGATCTACTGTTCTTGTCAGGTTCCTAAGCAGAATTGAACTAGATATAGCCATGTGTGTAGGAAGCACAGTTCTTTTGTTCTGAGCAAGCTCACTGTTCAGACCCCATAGAAAACACAGTAGAGTAGAAGAGTGCTCTTTTCTCAAAAGCAGAGTGTGTTTCTTGTAAGGCGAGCTAGCGTTTGTTTCCCAGTCCTAAATGGAGTTGAATCACATGCAGTTTCTGGTCCTACGAGCAAGAGATGTTTTCTGGTAAGAAGAGTCACTATTGCGCTCCCATTGCCATACACAGGGCAAATAGCACTCGCGTCTTTTCACCGCAACTACAGTGTATTGGACTGAATAGGAGCTACTGTTCTTGTCAGTTTACTAAGCAGAGTTGAACTACATATGGTCCGTGTGTGTAGGAAGCACAGTTCCTTTGTTCTGAGCAAGCTCACTGTTCGGACCCAAGAGGAAACACAGTAGAGTAGAAGAGTGCTCTTTTTTGTAATGCAGAGTGTGTTTCTTGTAAGGCGAGCTAGCGTTTGTTTCCCAGTCGAAAATGGAATGGAATCACATGCAGTTTCTGGTCCTACGATGAAGAGTTGTTTTATGGTAACAATAGTCACTACTGCGCTGCCATTGCCGTACACAGGACAAATAGCACTGGCTTCTGTTCCAAGCAAGTACAGTGTATTGGACTGAAGAGGATCTACTGTTCTTGTCAGGTTCCTAAGCAGAATTGAACTGGATATGGCCGTGTGTGTAGGAAGCACAATTCTTTTGTTCTGAACAAGCTCACTGTTTGGACCCCATAGGAAACACAGTAGAGTAGAAGAGTGCTCTTTTCTCAAAAGCAGAGTGTGTTTCTTGTAAGGCGAGCTAGCGTTTGTTTCCCAGTCCTGAATGGAGATGAATCACATGCAGTTTCTGGTCCTATGAGCAAGAGTTGTTATTTGGTAAGGAAAGTCACTATTGCGCTCCCATTGCCATACACAGTGCAAATAGCACTCGCGTCTGTTCCCAGAAAGTACAGTGTATTGTACTGAATAGGTGCTACTGTTCTTGTCAGTTTCCTAAGCAGAGTTGAACTAGATATGATCCGTGTGTGTAGGAAGCACAGTTCTTTTGTTCTGAGCAAGCTCACTGTTTGGACCACATAGGAAAAACAGTAGAGTAGAAGAGTGCTCTTTTCTCTAAAGCAGAGTGTGTTTCTTGTAAGGCGAGCTAGCGTTTGTTTCCCAGTCCTAAATGGAGTTGAATCCCATGCAGTTTCTGGTACTACGAGCAAGAGTTGTTTTCTGGTAAGAAGAGTCACTATTGCACTGCCATAGCCATACACAGTGCAAATAGCACTGGCGTCTGTTCCCAGCAATTACAGTGTATCGGACTGAAGAGGAGCTACTGTTCTTATCAGTTTCCTAAGCAGAGTTGAACCAGATATGGCCCCTGTGTGTAGGAAGCACAGTTCTTATGTTCTGAGCAAGCTCACTGTTCTGGCCCTATAGCAAACACAGTAGAGTAGAAGAGTGCTCTTTTCTCTAAAGCAGAGTGTGTTTCTTGTAAGGCGAGCTAGCATTTGTTTCCCAGTCCTAAATGGCATTGAATCACAAGCAATTTGTGGTCCTAAGAGCAAGAGTTGTTTTCTGGTAAGGAAAGTCACTATTGTGCTCCCTTTGCCATACACAGTACAAATAGCACTCGTGTCTGTTCCCACCAAGTACAGTGTATCAGACTGAAGAGGAGCTACTGTTCTTGTCAGTTTCCTAAGCAGAGTTGAACTACATATCGCCCGTGTGTGTAGGAAGCACAGTTCTTTTGTTCTGAGCAAGCTCACTGTTCGGAAACCATAGGAAACACAGTAGAGTAGAAGAGTGCTCTTTTCTCAAAAGCAGAGTGTGTTTCATTTAAGGCGAGCTAGCATTTGTTTCCCAGTCCTAAATGAAGTTGAATCACATGCAGTTTCTTGTCCTACGAGCAAGAGTTGTTTTCTGGTAAGGAAAGTCACTATTGTGCTCCCATTGCCCTACACAAGGCAAATAGCCCTCGCGTCTTTTCCCAGCAAGTACAGTGTATTGGACTGAATAGGAGCTACTGTTCTTGTCAGTTTCCTAAGCAGAGTTGAACTAGATATGGTCCGAGTGTGTAGGAAGCACAGTTCTTTTGTTCTGAACAAGCTCACTGTTTGGACCCCATAGGAAACACAGTAGAGTAGAAGAGTGCTCTATTCCCTAAAGCAGAGTGTGTTTCTTGTAAGGCGAGGTAGCGTTTGTTTTCCAGTCCTAAATGGAGTGGAATCACAAGCAGTTTCAGGTCCTACGAGCAAGAGTTGTTTTCTGGTAAGAAAGTCACTATTGCGCTTTCATTGCCATACACAGTACAAATAGCACATGCGTCTGTTCCCAGCATGTACAGTGTATCGGACTCAAGAGGAGCTACTGTTCTCGTTAGTTTCCTAAGCAGAGTTGAACTAGATATGGCCCGTGTGTAGGAAGCACAGTTCTTATGTTCTGAGCACGCTCACTGTTCTTGCCCTACAGGAAACACAGTAGAGTAGAAGAGTGCTCTTTTCTCTAAAGCAGAGTGTGTTTCTTGTAAGGCGAGCTAGCGTTTGTTTCCCAGTCCTAAATGGAGTTGAATCCCATGCAGTTTCTGGTACTACGAGCAAGAGGTGTTTTCTGGTAAGAAGAGTCACTATTGCGCTGCCATTGCCATACACAGGATAAATAGCACTGGCGTCTGTTCGCAGCAAGTACAGTGTATTGGACTGAATAGGATCTACTGTTCTTGTCAGGTTCCTAAGCAGACTTGAACTAGATATGGCCGTGTGTAGGAAGCACATTTTTTTGTTCTGAGCAAGCTCACTGTTCGGACCCCATAGGAAACACAGTAGAGTAGAAGAGTGCTCTTTTCTCAAAACCAGAGTGTGTTTCATGTAAGGCGAACAAGCATTTGTTTCCCAGTCCTAAATGGAGTAGAATCACATGCAGTTTCTGGGCCTATGAGCAAGAGTTTTTTTTTGGTAAGGAAAGTCACTATTGCGCTCCCATTGCCATACACAGTGCAAATAGCACTCGCGTCTGTTCCCAGGAAGTATAGTGTATCGGACTGAAGAGGAGCTACTGTTCCTGTCAGTTTCCTAAGCAGAGCTGAACTAGATATGGCCCGTGTGTGTAGGAAGCACAGTTCTTATGTTCTGAGCAAGCTCAGTGTTCTGGCCCTATAGGAAACACAGTAGAGTAGAAGAGTGCTCTTTTCTCTAAAGCAGATTGTGTTTCTTGTAAGGCGAGCTAGCGTTTGTTTCCTAGTCCTAAATGGAGTTGTATCACAGGCAGTTTCTGGTCCTACGAACAAGAGTTGTTTTCTGGTAAGGAAAGTCACATTGTTCTCCCATTGGCATACACAGTGCAAATAGCACTCGCGTCTGTTCCCAGCAAGTACAGTGTATTGGACTCAATAGGTGCTACTGTTCTTGTCAGTTTCCTAAGCAGAGTTGAACTAGATATGATCCGTGTGTGTAGGAAGCACAGTTCTTTTGTTCTGAACAAGCTCACTGTTTGGAACCCGTAGGAAACGTAGTAGAGTAGAAGAGTGCTCTTTTCTCTAAAGCAGAGTGTGTTTCTTGTAATGCGAGCTAGCGTTTGTTTCCCAGTCCTAAACGAGTGGAATCACATGCAGTTTCTGGTCCTACGAGCAAGAGTTGTTTTCCGGTAAGGAAAGTCACTATTGCCCTCCCATTGCCATACACAGTGCAAATTGCACATGCGTCTGTTCCCAGCAAGTACAGTGTATCGGACTGAAGAGGAGCTACTGTTCTTGTCAGTTTTCTAAGCAGAGTTGAACTAGATATGGCCCGTGTGTGTAGGAAGCACAGTGTTTTTGTTCTGAGCAAGCTCACTTTTCAGAACACATAGGAAACACAGTAGAGTAGAAGAGTGCTCTTTTGTCAAAAGCAGAGTGTGTTTCATGTAAGGCGAGCTAGCATTTGTTTCCCAGTCCTAAATGGAGTTCAATCACATGCAGTTTCTGTTCCTACGAGCAAGAGTTGTTTTCTGGTAAGGCAAGTCACTATTGCGCTCCCATTGCCATACACAGTGCAAATGGCACTCGCGTCTGTTCCCAGCAAGTACAGTGTATCTGACTGAAGAGGAGCAACTGTTCTTCTCAGTTTCCTAAGCAGAGTTGAACTAGATATGGCCAGTGTGTAGGAAACACAGTTCTTTTGTTTTGAGCAAGCTCACTGTTCTGGCCCTATAGGAAACACAGTAGAGTAAAAGAGTGCTCTTTTCTCTAAAGCAGAGTGTGTTTCTTGTAAGGCGAGCTAGCGTTTGTTTCCGAGTCCTAAATGGAGTTGAATCACATCCAGTTTCTGGTCCTACGAGCAAGAGTTGTTTTATGGTAAGAAGAGTCACTATTGCGCTGCCATTGCCATACACAGGACAAAAAGCGCTCGCGCCTGTTCCCAGCAAGTACAGTGTATTGGACTGAAGAGGATCTACTGTTCTTGTCTGGTTCCTAAGCAGAATTGAACTAGATATGGCCGTGTGTGTAGGAAGCACAGTTCTTTTGTTCTGAGCAAGATCACTGTTCGGACCCCATAGGAAACACAGTAGAGTAGAAGAGTGCTCTTTTCTCAAAATCAGAGTGTGTTTCTGGTAAGGCGAGCTAGCATTTGTTTCCCAGTCCTAAATGGAGTTGAATCACATGCAGTTTCTGGTCCTATGAGCAAGAGTTGTTTTCTGGTAAGGAACGTCACTATTGTGCTCCTATTGCCATACACAGTGCAAATAGCACTCGCGTCTGTTCCCAGCAAGTACAGTGTATTGGACTGAATAGGTGCTACTGTTCTTGTCAGTTTCCTAAGCAGAGTTGAACTAGATATGATCCGTGTGTGTAGAAAGCACAGTTCTTTTTTTCTGAGCAAGCTCACTGTTCTGGCCCTACAGGAAACACAGTAGAGTAGAAGAGTGCTCTTTTCTCTAAAGCAGAGAGTGTTACTTGTAAGGCGAGCTAGCGTTTGTTTCTCACTCCTAAATGGAGTTGAATCACATGCAGTTTCTGGTCCTACGAGCAAGAGTTGTTTTCTGGTAAGGCAAGTCACTATTGCACTCCCTTTGCCATACACAGTGCAAATAGCACTCGCGTCTGTTCCCAGCAAGTACAGTGTATCAGACTGAAAAGGAGCAACTGTTCTTCTCAGTTTCCTATGCAGAGTTGAACTAGATATGGCCTGTGTGTAGGAATCACAGTTCTTTTGTTCTGAGCAATCTCACTGTTCTGGCCCTATGGGAAACACAGTAGAGTAGAAGAGTGCTCTTTTCTCAAAAGCAGAGTGTGTTTTTTGTAAGGCAAGCTAGCGTTTGTTTCCCAGTCCTAAATGGAGTTGAATCACATGCAGTTTCTGGTCCTACGATCAAGAGTTGTTTTCTGGTAAGGAAAGTCACTATTGTGCTCCCTTTGTCATACACAGTGCAAATAGCAATCACGTCTTTTCCCAACAAGTACAGTGTATCAGACTGAAGAGGATCTACTGTTCTTGTCAGGTTCCTAAGCAGAGTTGAACTAGATATGGTCCGTGTGTGTAGGAAGCATAGTTCTTTTGTTCTGAACAAGCTCACTGTTTGGACCCCATAGGAAACACAGTAGAGTAGAAGAGTGCTCTTTTCCCTAAAGCAGATTGTGTTTCTTGTAATGCGAGCTAGGGTTTGTTTTCCTGTCCTAAATGGAGTGGAATCACATGCAGTTTCAGGTCCTACGAGCAAGAGTTTTTTCTGGTAAGAAAGTCACTATTGCGCTTTCATTGTCATACACAGTGCAAATAGCACATGCGTCTGTTCCTAGCAAGTACAGTGTATCGGAATGAAGAGAAGCTACTGTTCTCGTTAGTTTCCTAAGCAGAGTTGAACTAGATATGGCCCGTGTGTGTAGGAAGCACAGTTCTTATGTTCTGAGCAAGCTCACTGTTCTAGACCTATAGGAAACACAGTAGAGTAGAAGAGTGCTCTTTTCTCTAAAGCAGAGTGTGTTTCTTGTAATGCGAGCTAGCGTTTGTATCCCAGTCCTAAACGAGTGGAATCACATGCAGTTTCTGGTCTTACGAGTAAGAGTTGTTTTCCGGTAAGGAAAGTCACTATTGCGCTCCCATTGCCATACACAGTGCAAATAGCACATGCGTCTGTTCCCAGCAAGTACAGTGTATCGGACTGAAGAGGAGCTACTGTTCTTGTCAGTTTTCTAAGCAGAGTTGAACTAGATATGGCCCGTGTGTGTAGGAAGCACAGTTCTTATGTTCTGAGCAAGCTCACTGTTCTGGCCCTATAGGAAACACAGAAGAGTAGAAGAGTGCTCTTTTCTCTAAAGCAGATTGTGTTTCTTGTAAGGCGAGACAGCGTTTGATTCCCAGTCATAAATGGAGTGGAATCTCATGCAGTTTCTGGTCCTACGAGCAAGAGTTGTTTTCTGGTAAGGAAAGTCACTATTGCGCTCCCATTGCCATACACAGTGCAAATAGCACTCGCGTCTGTTCCCAGCAAGTACAATGTATTGAACTGAAGAGGATCTACTGTTCTTGTCAGTTTCCTAAGCAGAGTTGAACTAGATATGGCCCGTGTGTGTAGGAAGCACAGTTCTTTTGTTCTGAGCAAGCTCACTGTTCTGGCACTATAGGAAACACAGTAGAGTAGAAGAGTGCTCTTTTCTCTAAAGCAGAGTGTGTTTCTTGTAAGGGGAGATAGCGTTTGTTTCCCAGTCCTAAATGGAGTTGAATCACATGCAGTTTCTGGTCCTACGAGCAAGAGTTGTTTTATGGTAAGTATAGTCACTATTGCGCTGCCATTGCCATGCACAGGACAAATAGCACTGGCGTCTGTTCCCAGCAAGTACAGTGTATTGGACTGAAGAGGATCTATTGTTCTTGTCAGGTTCCTAAGCAGAATTGAACTAGATATGGCCGTGTGTGTAGGAAGCACAGTTCTTTTGTTCTGAGCAAGCTCACTGTTCTGGCCCTACCGGAAACACTGTAGAGTAGAAGAGTGCTCTTTTCTCAAAAGCAGAGTGTGTTTCTTGTAAGGCAAGCTAGCGTTTGTTTCCCAGTCCTAAATGGAGTTGAGTCACATGCAGTTTTTTGTCCTACGAGCAAGTTTTTTCTGGTAAGACGAGGCACTATTGTGCTCCAATTGCCATACACTGTACAAATAGCACTCGCGTCTCTTCCCAGCAAGTACAGTGTATTGGACTGAAGAGGAGCTACTGTTCTTGTCAGGTTCCTAAGCAGCGTTGAACTAGATATGGTCCATGTGTGTAGCAAGCACAGTTGTTTTGTTCTGAGCAAGCTCACTGTTTGGACACCATAGGAAAAACAGTAGAGTAGAAGAGTGCTCTTTTCTCAAAAGCAGAGTGTGTTTCTTGTAAGGCGAGCTAGCGTTTGTTTCCCAGTCCTAAATGGAGTTGAATCCCATGCAGTTTCTGGTCCTATGAGCAAGAGTTGTTTTCTGGTAATAAGAGTCACTATTGCGCAGACATTGCCATACACAGGACAAATAGCACTGCTGTCTGTTCTCAGCAGTACAGTGTATTGGACTTAAGAGGATCTACTGTTCTTGTCAGGTTCCTAAGCAGAATTGAACTAGGTATGGCGGTGTGTGTAGGAAGCACGGTTTTTTGTTCTGAGCAAACTCACTGTTCGGAACCCATAGGAAACACAGTAGAGTAGAAGAGTGCTCTTTTATCAAAAGCAGAGTGTGTTTCTTGTAAGGCGAGCTCGCGTTTGTTTCCCAGTCCTAAATGGAGTTGAATCACATGCAGTTTCTGGTCCTACGAACAAGAGTTGTTTTCTGGTAAGACGAGACACTATTGTGCTCCAATAGCCATCCACAGTGCAAATAGCACTCGCGTCTGTTTCCAGCAAGTACAGTGTATTGGACTGAAGAGAAGCTGCTGTTCTTGTCATTTTCCTAAGCAGAGTTGAACTACATATGGTCCGTGTGTGTAGGAAGCACAGTTCTTTTGTTCTGAGCAAGCTCACTGTTTGGACCCCATAGGAAACACAGTAGAGTAGAAGAGTGCTCTTTTCTCAAAAGCAGAGTGTGTTTCTTGTAAGGCGAGCTAGCGTTTGTTTCCCAGTCCTAAATGGAGTTGAATCACATGCAGTTTCTGGTCCTATGAGCAAGAGTTGTTTTCTGGTAAGGAAAGTCAATATTGTGCTCCCATTGCTATACACAGTGCAAATAGCACTCCCGTCTATTCCCAGCAATTACAGTGAATTGGACTGAAGAGGAGCTACTGTTCTTCTCATTTTCCTAAGCAGAGTTGAATTAGATATGGCCCGTGTGTAGGAAGCACAATTCTTTTGTTCTGAGCAAGCTCACTGTTCTCGCCCTATAGGAATCACAGTAGAGTAGAAGAGTGCTCTTTTCTCTAAAGCAGAGTGTGTTTCTTGTAAGGCGAGCTAGAGTTTGTTTCCCAGTCCTAAATGGAGTTGAGTCACATGCAGTTTCTAGTCCTATGAGCAAGAGTTGTTTTATGGTAAGAATAGTCACTATTGCGCTGCCATTGCCATACACAGGACAAATAGCACTGGCGTCTGTTCCCAGCAAGTACAGTGTATTGGACTGAAGAGGATCTACTGTTCTTGTCAGTTTCCTAAGCAGAGTTGAACTAGATATGGCCCGTGTGTGTAGGAAGCACAGTTATTATGTTCTGAGCAAGCTCAATGTTCTGGCCCTATAGGAAACACAGTAGAATAGAAGAGTGCTCTTTTCTCTAAAGCAGAGTGTGTTTGTTGGAAGGCGAGCTAGCGTTTGTTTACCAGTCCTAAGTGGCGTTGAATCACATGTAGTTTGTGGTCCTACGAACAAGAGTTGTTTTCTGGTAAGGAAAGTCACTATTGCGCTCCCATTGCCATACACAGTGCAAATAGCACTCGCGTCTGTTCCCACCAAGTACAGTGTATCGGACTGAAGAGGAGCTACTGTTCTTGTCAGTTTCCTAAGCAGAGTTCAACTAGATATGGCCCGTGTGTAGGAAGCACAGTACTTTTGTTCTGAGCAAGCTCACTGTTCGGACCCCATAGGAAACACAGTAGAGTAGAAGAGTGCTCTTTTCTCAAAAGCAGAGTATGTTTCTTGTAAGGCGAGATAGCGTTTGTTTCCTAGTCCTAAATGGAGTTGAATCACATGCAGTTTCTGGTGCTAGGAGCAAGAGTTGTTTTATGGTAAGGAAAGACACTTTTGTGCTCCCATTGCCATACACAGTGCGAATAGCACTCGCGTGTGTTCCCAGCAAGTACAGTGTATCGGACTGAAGAGGAGCTACTGTTCTTGTGAGTTTCCTAAGCAGAGTTGAACTAGATATGGCCCGTGTGTAGGAAGCACAATTCTTTTGTTCTGAGCAAACTCACTGTTCTGGCCCTATAGGAAACACAGTAGAGTAGAAGAGTGCTCTTTTCTCTAAAGCAGAGTATGTTTCTTGTAAAACGAGCTAGCGTTTGTTTCCCAGTCCTAAATGGAGTTGAGTCACATGCAGTTTCTAGTCCTACGAGCAAGAGTTGTTTTATGTTAAGAAGAGTCACTATTGCGCTGCCATTGCCATACACAGGACAAATAGCACTGGCGTCTGTTCCCAGCAAGTACAGTGTATTGGACTGAAGAGGATCTACTGTTCTTGTCAGGTTCCTAAGCAGAATTGAAGTAGATATGGCCCATGTGTGTAGGAAGCACAGTTCTTATGTTCTGAGCAAGCTCACTGTTCTGGCCCCATAGGAAACACATGAGTAGAAGAGTGCTATTTTCTCAAAAGCAGAGTGTGTTTTTGTAAGGCGAGCTAGCGTTTGTTTCCTAGTCCTAAATGGAGTTGAATCACATGCAGTTTCTGGTCCACCGAACAAGATTTGTTTTCTGGTAAGGAAAGTCACTATTGCGCTCCCATTGCGATACACAGTGCAAATAGCAAACGCGTCTGTTCCCAGCAAGTACAGTGTATTGGACTCAATAGGTGCTACTGTTCTTGTCAGTTTCCTAAGCAGAGTTGAACTAGATATGGTCCGTGTGTGTAGGAAGCACAGTTCTTTTGTTCTGAGCAAGCTCACTCTTTGGACCCCATAGGAAACACAGTATAGTAGAAGAATGCTCTTTTCTCTAAAGCAGAGTGTGTTTCTTGTAAGGACAGCTAGCGTTTGTTTCCCAGTCCTAAATGGAGTTGAATCATAGGCAGTTTCTGGTCCTACGAACAAGAGTTGTTTTCTGGTAAGGAAAGTCACTATTGCGCTCCCATTGCCATACACAGTGCAAATAGCACTCGCGTCTGATCCCAGCAAGTACAGTGTATTGGACGCAATAGGTGCTACTGTTCTTGTCAGTTTCCTATGCAGAGTTGAACTAGATATGATCCGTGTTTGTAGGAAGCACAGTTCTTTTGTTCTGAGCAAGCTCACTGTTTGGACACCATAGGAAACAACAGTAGAGTAGAAGAGTGCTCTTTTTCTCAAAAGCAGAGTGTGTTTTCTTGTAAGGAGAGATAGCATTTGTTTCCAGTCCTAAATGACGTTGAATCACATGCAGTTTGTGGTCCTACGAGCAAGAGTTGTTTTCTGGTAAGGAAAGTCACTATTGCGCTCTCATTGACATACACAGTGCAAATAGCACTCGCGTCTGTTAGCAGAAAGTACAGTGTATTGGACTGAAGAGGAGCTACTGTTCTTGTCAGTTTCCTAAGCAGAATTGAACTACATATGGTCTGTGTGTGTAGGAAGCACAGTTTCTTTTGTTCTGAGCAAGCTCACTGTTTGGACCCCATAGGAAACACAGTAGAGTAGAAGAGTGCTCTTTTCTCTAAAGCAGAGTGTGTTTCTTGTAAGGCGAGCTAGCCTTTCTTTCCCAGTCCTAAATGGAGTTGAATCACATGCAGTTTCTGGTCCTATGAGCAAGAGTTGTTTCTGGTAAGGAAAGTCACTATTGCGCTCCCATTGCCATATACAGTGCACATAGCCCTCCCGTCTGTTCCCAGGAAGTACAGTGTATTGGACTGAAGAGGAGCTACTGTCTCTAATTTTCATAAGCAAAGTTGAACTACATATGGCCCGTGTGTGTAGAAAGCACAGTTCATTTGTTCTGAGCAAGCTCACTGTTCTGGCCCTATAGGAAACACAGTAGAGTAGAAGAGTTCTCTTTTCTCAAAAGCAGAGTGTGTTCTTGTAAGGCGAGCTAGAGTTTGTTTCCCAGTCCTAAATGGAGTTGAGTCACATGCAGTTTTTTGTCCTACGAGCAAGAGTTGTTTTCTGGTAAGACGAGTCACTATTGTGCTCCAATTGCCATACACAGTGCAAATAGCACTCGCGTCTGTTCTCAGCAAGTACAGTGTATCGGACTGATGAGGAGCTACTGTTCTTGTCAGTTTCCTAAGCAGAGTTGAACTAGATATGGCCCGTGTGTGTAGGAAGCACAGTTTTTTTTTTTCTGAGCAAGCTCACTGTTCTGGCCATATAGGAAACACAGTAGATTAGAAGAGTGCTCTTTTCTCTAAAGCAGAGTGTGTTTCTTGTAAGGCGAGGTAGCGTTTGTTTCTTATTCCTAAATGGAGTTGAATCACAGGCAGTTTCTCATCCTACGAACAAGAGTTGTTTTCTGGTAAGGAAAGTCACATTGGTCTCCCAATTGCCATACACAGTGCAAATAGCACTCGCGTCTGTTCCAGCAAGTACAGTGTATTGAAACTGAATTAGGTGCTAATGTTCTTGTCAGTTTCCTAAGCAGAGTTGAACTAGATATGATCCGTGTTTGTAGGAAGCACAGTTCTTTTGTTCTGAGCAAGCTCACTGTTTGGACCCCATAGGAAACACAGTAGAGTAGAAGAGTGCTCTTTTCTCTAAAGCAGAGTGTGTTTCTCTTGTAATGCGAGCTAGCGTTTGTTTCCCAGTCCTAAATGGAGTTGAATCCCATGCAGTTTCTGGTACTACGAGCAGAGTTGTTTTCTGGTAAGAAGTGTCACTATTGCGCTGCCATTGCCATACACAGGACAAATAGCACTCGCGTCTGTTCGCAGCAAGTACAGTGTTTTGGACTGAAGAGGATCTACTGTTCTTGTCAGGTTCCTAAGCAGACTTGAACTAGATATGGCCGTGTGTGTAGAAGCACAGATTTTTTTGTTCTGAGCAAGCTCACTTTTCGGACCCCATAGGAAACACAGTAGAGTAGAAGAGTGCTTTTTTCTCAAAAGTAGAGTGATGTTTCTTGTTAAAGGCGAGCTAGCATTTGTTTTCCCAGTCCTAAATGGCGTTGATCATTGCACGTTTGTGGTCCTACGAGCAAGAGTTGTTTTCTGCTAAGGAAAGTCACTATTGCGCTCTCATTGCCATAAACAGTACAAATAGCACTCGCGTCTGTTTCCAGTAAGTACTAGTGTATTGGACTGAAGAGAAGCTGCTGTTCTTGTCATTTTCCTAAGCAGAGTTGAACTACATATGGTCCCGTGTGTGTAGGAAGCACAGTTCTTTGTTCTGAGCAAGCTCACTGTTTGGACCCCATAGGAAACACAGTAGAGTAGAAGAGTGCTCTTTTTCTCAAAAGCAGAGTATGTTTCTTGTAAGGCGAGATAGCGTTTGTTTCCTAGTCCTAAATGGAGTTGAATCACATTCAGTTTCTGGTCCTAGGAGCAAGAGTTGTTTTATGGTAAGGAAAGACACTTTTGGGCTCCCATTGCCATACACAGTGCGAATAGCACTCGCTGTGTGTTCCCAGCAAGTACAGTGTATGGGACTGAAGAGGAGCTACTGTTCTTGTGAGTTTCCTAAGCAGAGTTGAACTAGATATGGCCCGTGTGTAGAAGCACAATTCTTTTGTTCTGAGCAAACTCACTGTTCTGGCCCTATAGGAAACACAGTAGAGTAGAAGAGTGCTCTTTTCTCTAAAGCAGAGTATGTTTCTTGTAAAACGAGCTAGCGTTTGTTTCCCAGTCCTAATGGAGTTGAGTCACATGCAGTTTCTAGTCCTACGAGCAAGAGTTGTTTTATGTTAAGAAGAGTCACTATTGCGCTGCCATTGCCATACACAGGACAAATAGCACTGGCGTCTGTTCCCAGCAAGTACAGTGTATTGGACTGAAGAAGATCTACTGTTCTTGTCAGGTTCCTAAGCAGAATTGAAACTAGATATGGCCCATGTGTGTAGGAAGCACAGTTCTTAAGTTCTGAGCAAGCTCACTGTTCTGGCCCCCATAGGAAACACAGTAGAGTAGAAGAGTGCTATTTTCTCAAAAGCAGAGTGTGTTTTTTGTAAGGCGAGCTAGCGTTTGTTTCCTAGTCCTAAATGGAGTTGAATCACATGCAGTTTCTAGTCCTACGAACAAGAGTTGTTTTCTGGTAAGGAAAGTCACTATTGCGCTCCCATTGCGATACACAGTGCAAATAGCAATCGCGTCTGTTCCCAGCAAGTACAGTGTATTGGACTCAATAGGTGCTACTGTTCTTGTCAGTTTCCTAAGCAGAGTTGAACTAGATATGGTCCGTGTGTGTAGGAAGCACAGATCTTTTCTTCTGAGCAAGCTCACTGTTTGGACACCATAGGAAAACAGTAGAGTAGAAGATTGCTCTTTTTTTCAAAAGCAGAGTGTGTTTCTTGTAAGGAGAGCCAGCGTTTGTTTGACAATCCTAAATGGAGTTGAATCCCATGCAGTTCTGGTCCTACGAACAAGAGTTGTTTTCTCGTAAGAAGAGTCAATATTGCGCTGCCATTGCCCTACACAGGACAAATAGCACTGGAGTCTGTTCCCAGCAAGTACAGTGTATTGGACTGAAGAGGATCTACTGTTTTTGTCAGGTTCCTAAGCAGAATTGAACTAGATATGGCAGTGTGTGTAGGAAGCACAGTTCTTTTGTTCTGAGCAAGTTCACTATTCGGACCTCTTAGGAAACATAGTAGAGTAGAAGAGTGCTTTTTTCTCTAAATCAGAGTGTGTTTCTTGTAAGGCGAGCTAGTGTTTGTTTCCCAGTCCTAAATGGAGTTGAATCACATGCAGTTTCTGTTCCTAAGAGCAAGAGTTGTTTTCTGGTAAGAAGAGTCACTATTATGCTCCCATTGTCATACACAGGGCAAATAGCACTCGCGTCTGTTCCCAGCATGTACAGTGTATTGGACTGAAGAGGTCTACTGTTCTTGTCAGGTTCCTAAGCAGAGTTGAACTAGATATGGCCGTGTGTGTAGGAAGCACAATTCTTTTGTTCTGAGCAAGCTCACTGTTCTGGCCCTACAGGAAACACAGTAGAGTAGAAGAGTGCTCTTTTCTCAAAAGCAGAGTGTGTTTCTTGTAAGGCGAGCTAGCGTTTGTTTCCCAGTCCTAAATGGAGTTGAGTCCCATGCAGTTTTTTGTCCTACGAGCAAGAGTTTTTTCTGGTAAGACGAGTCACTATTGTGCTCCAATAGCCATACACAGTGCAAATAGCACTCGTGTCTGTTCCCAGCAAGTACAATGTATTGAACTCAAGAGGATCTACTGTTCATGTCAGTTTTCCTAAGCAGAGTTGAACTAGATATGGCAAGTGTTTGTAGGAAGAACAGTTCTTTTGTTCTGAGCAAACTCACTGTTCTGGCCTTATAGGAAACACAGTAGAGTAGAAGAGTGCTCTTTTCTCTAAAGCAGAGTGTGTTTCTTGTAAGGCGAGACAGCGTTTGTTTCCCAGTCCTAAATGGAGTTGAATCCCATGCAGTTTCTGGTCCTACGAGCAAGAGTTGTTTTATGGTAAGAATAGTCACTATTGCGCTGCCATTGCCATACACAGGACAAATAGCACTCGCGTCTGTTCCCTTCAAGTACAGTGTATTGGACTGAAGAGGATCTACTGTTCTTGTCAGGTTCCTAAGCAGAATTGAACTAGATATAGCCATGTGTGTAGGAAGCACAGTTCTTTTGTTCTGAGCAAGCTCACTGTTCAGACCCCATAGAAAACACAGTAGAGTAGAAGAGTGCTCTTTTCTCAAAAGCAGAGTGTGTTTCTTGTAAGGCGAGCTAGCGTTTGTTTCCCAGTCCTAAATGGAGTTGAATCACATGCAGTTTCTGGTCCTACGAGCAAGAGATGTTTTCTGGTAAGAAGAGTCACTATTGCGCTCCCATTGCCATACACAGGGCAAATAGCACTCGCGTCTTTTCACCGCAACTACAGTGTATTGGACTGAATAGGAGCTACTGTTCTTGTCAGTTTACTAAGCAGAGTTGAACTACATATGGTCCGTGTGTGTAGGAAGCACAGTTCCTTTGTTCTGAGCAAGCTCACTGTTCGGACCCAAGAGGAAACACAGTAGAGTAGAAGAGTGCTCTTTTTTGTAATGCAGAGTGTGTTTCTTGTAAGGCGAGCTAGCGTTTGTTTCCCAGTCGTAAATGGAATGGAATCACATGCAGTTTCTGGTCCTACGAGGAAGAGTTGTTTTATGGTAACAATAGTCACTACTGCGCTGCCATTGCCGTACACAGGACAAATAGCACTGGCTTCTGTTCCAAGCAAGTACAGTGTATTGGACTGAAGAGGATCTACTGTTCTTGTCAGGTTCCTAAGCAGAATTGAACTGGATATGGCCGTGTGTGTAGGAAGCACAATTCTTTTGTTCTGAACAAGCTCACTGTTTGGACCCCATAGGAAACACAGTAGAGTAGAAGAGTGCTCTTTTCTCAAAAGCAGAGTGTGTTTCTTGTAAGGCGAGCTAGCGTTTGTTTCCCAGTCCTGAATGGAGATGAATCACATGCAGTTTCTGGTCCTATGAGCAAGAGTTGTTATTTGGTAAGGAAAGTCACTATTGCGCTCCCAATGCCATACACAGTGCAAATAGCACTCGCGTCTGTTCCCAGAAAGTACAGTGTATTGTACTGAATAGGTGCTACTGTTCTTGTCAGTTTCCTAAGCAGAGTTGAACTAGATATGATCCGTGTGTGTAGGAAGCACAGTTCTTTTGTTCTGAGCAAGCTCACTGTTTGGACCACATAGGAAAAACAGTAGAGTAGAAGAGTGCTCTTTTCTCTAAAGCAGAGTGTGTTTCTTGTAAGGCGAGCTAGCGTTTGTTTCCCAGTCCTAAATGGAGTTGAATCCCATGCAGTTTCTGGTACTACGAGCAAGAGTTGTTTTCTGGTAAGAAGAGTCACTATTGCACTGCCATAGCCATACACAGTGCAAATAGCACTGGCGTCTGTTCCCAGCAAGTACAGTGTATCGGACTGAAGAGGAGCTACTGTTCTTATCAGTTTCCTAAGCAGAGTTGAACCAGATATGGCCCCTGTGTGTAGGAAGCACAGTTCTTATGTTCTGAGCAAGCTCACTGTTCTGGCCCTATAGCAAACACAGTAGAGTAGAAGAGTGCTCTTTTCTCTAAAGCAGAGTGTGTTTCTTGTAAGGCGAGCTAGCATTTGTTTCCCAGTCCTAAATGGCATTGAATCACAAGCAATTTGTGGTCCTAAGAGCAAGAGTTGTTTTCTGGTAAGGAAAGTCACTATTGTGCTCCCTTTGCCATACACAGTGCAAATAGCACTCGTGTCTGTTCCCACCAAGTACAGTGTATCAGACTGAAGAGGAGCTACTGTTCTTGTCAGTTTCCTAAGCAGAGTTGAACTACATATCGCCCGTGTGTGTAGGAAGCACAGTTCTTTTGTTCTGAGCAAGCTCACTGTTCGGAAACCATAGGAAACACAGTAGAGTAGAAGAGTGCTCTTTTCTCAAAAGCAGAGTGTGTTTCATTTAAGGCGAGCTAGCATTTGTTTCCCAGTCCTAAATGAAGTTGAATCACATGCAGTTTCTTGTCCTACGAGCAAGAGTTGTTTTCTGGTAAGGAAAGTCACTATTGTGCTCCCATTGCCCTACACAAGGCAAATAGCCCTCGCGTCTTTTCCCAGCAAGTACAGTGTATTGGACTGAATAGGAGCTACTGTTCTTGTCAGTTTCCTAAGCAGAGTTGAACTAGATATGGTCCGAGTGTGTAGGAAGCACAGTTCTTTTGTTCTGAACAAGCTCACTGTTTGGACCCCATAGGAAACACAGTAGAGTAGAAGAGTGCTCTATTCCCTAAAGCAGAGTGTGTTTCTTGTAAGGCGAGGTAGCGTTTGTTTTCCAGTCCTAAATGGAGTGGAATCACAAGCAGTTTCAGGTCCTACGAGCAAGAGTTGTTTTCTGGTAAGAAAGTCACTATTGCGCTTTCATTGCCATACACAGTACAAATAGCACATGCGTCTGTTCCCAGCATGTACAGTGTATCGGACTCAAGAGGAGCTACTGTTCTCGTTAGTTTCCTAAGCAGAGTTGAACTAGATATGGCCCGTGTGTAGGAAGCACAGTTCTTATGTTCTGAGCACGCTCACTGTTCTTGCCCTACAGGAAACACAGTAGAGTAGAAGAGTGCTCTTTTCTCTAAAGCAGAGTGTGTTTCTTGTAAGGCGAGCTAGCGTTTGTTTCCCAGTCCTAAATGGAGTTGAATCCCATGCAGTTTCTGGTACTACGAGCAAGAGGTGTTTTCTGTTAAGAAGAGTCACTATTGCGCTGCCATTGCCATACACAGGATAAATAGCACTGGCGTCTGTTCGCAGCAAGTACAGTGTATTGAACTGAATAGGATCTACTGTTCTTGTCAGGTTCCTAAGCAGACTTGAACTAGATATGGCCGTGTGTGTAGGAAGCACAGTTTTTTTGTTCTGAGCAAGCTCACTGTTCGGACCCCATAGGAAACACAGTAGAGTAGAAGAGTGCTCTTTTCTCAAAACCAGAGTGTGTTTCATGTAAGGCGAACAAGCATTTGTTTCCCAGTCCTAAATGGAGTTGAATCACATGCAGTTTCTGGGCCTATGAGCAAGAGTTTTTTTCTGGTAAGGAAAGTCACTATTGCGCTCCCATTGCCATACACAGTGCAAATAGCACTCGCGTCTGTTCCCAGGAAGTATAGTGTATCGGACTGAAGAGGAGCTACTGTTCCTGTCAGTTTCCTAAGCAGAGCTGAACTAGATATGGCCCGTGTGTGTAGGAAGCACAGTTCTTATGTTCTGAGCAAGCTCAGTGTTCTGGCCCTATAGGAAACACAGTAGAGTAGAAGAGTGCTCTTTTCTCTAAAGCAGATTGTGTTTCTTGTAAGGCGAGCTAGCGTTTGTTTCCTAGTCCTAAATGGAGTTGTATCACAGGCAGTTTCTGGTCCTACGAACAAGAGTTGTTTTCTGGTAAGGAAAGTCACATTGTTCTCCCATTGGCATACACAGTGCAAATAGCACTCGCGTGTGTTCCCAGCAAGTACAGTGTATTGGACTCAATAGGTGCTACTGTTCTTGTCAGTTTCCTAAGCAGAGTTGAACTAGATATGATCCGTGTGTGTAGGAAGCACAGTTCTTTTGTTCTGAGCAAGCTCACTGTTTGGAACCCGTAGGAAACATAGTAGAGTAGAAGAGTGCTCTTTTCTCTAAAGCAGAGTGTGTTTCTTGTAATGCGAGCTAGCGTTTGTTTCCCAGTCCTAAACGAGTGGAATCACATGCAGTTTCTGGTCCTACGAGCAAGAGTTGTTTTCCGGTAAGGAAAGTCACTATTGCCCTCCCATTGCCATACACAGTGCAAATAGCACATGCGTCTGTTCCCAGCAAGTACAGTGTATCGGACTGAAGAGGAGCTACTGTTCTTGTCAGTTTTCTAAGCAGAGTTGAACTAGATATGGCCCGTGGTTGTAGGAAGCACAGTGTTTTTGTTCTGAGCAAGCTCACTTTTCAGAACACATAGGAAACACAGTAGAGTAGAAGAGTGCTCTTTTGTCAAAAGCAGAGTGTGTTTCATGTAAGGCGAGCTAGCATTTGTTTCCCAGTCCTAAATGGAGTTCAATCACATGCAGTTTCTGTTCCTACGAGCAAGAGTTGTTTTCTGGTAAGGCAAGTCACTATTGCGCTCCCATTGCCATACACAGTGCAAATGGCACTCGCGTCTGTTCCCAGCAAGTACAGTGTATCTGACTTAAGAGGAGCAACTGTTCTTCTCAGTTTCCTAAGCAGAGTTGAACTAGATATGGCCAGTGTGTAGGAAACACAGTTCTTTTGTTTTGAGCAAGCTCACTGTTCTGGCCCTATAGGAAACACAGTAGAGTAAAAGAGTGCTCTTTTCTATAAAGCAGAGTGTGTTTCTTGTAAGGCGAGCTAGCGTTTGTTTCCGAGTCCTAAATGGAGTTGAATCACATCCAGTTTCTGGTCCTACGAGCAAGAGTTGTTTTATGGTAAGAAGAGTCACTATTGCGCTGCCATTGCCATACACAGGACAAAAAGCGCTCGCGCCTGTTCCCAGCAAGTACAGTGTATTGGACTGAAGAGGATCTACTGTTCTTGTCTGGTTCCTAAGCAGAATAGAACTAGATATGGCCGTGTGTGTAGGAAGCACAGTTCTTTTGTTCTGAGCAAGATCACTGTTCGGACCCCATAGGAAACACAGTAGAGTAGAAGAGTGCTCTTTTCTCAAAATCAGAGTGTGTTTCTGGTAAGGCGAGCTAGCATTTGTTTCCCAGTCCTAAATGGAGTTGAATCACATGCAGTTTCTGGTCCTATGAGCAAGAGTTGTTTTCTGGTAAGGAACGTCACTATTGTGCTCCTATTGCCATACACAGTGCAAATAGCACTCGCGTCTGTTCCCAGCAAGTACAGTGTATTGGACTGAATAGGTGCTACTGTTCTTGTCAGTTTCCTAAGCAGAGTTGAACTAGATGTGATCCGTGTGTGTAGAGAGCACAGTTCTTTTTTTCTGAGCAAGCTCACTGTTCTGGCCCTACAGGAAACACAGTAGAGTAGAAGAGTGCTCTTTTCTCTAAAGCAGAGAGTGTTTCTTGTAAGGCGAGCTAGCGTTTGTTTCTCACTCCTAAATGGAGTTGAATCACATGCAGTTTCTGGTCCTACGAGCAAGAGTTGTTTTCTGGTAAGGCAAGTCACTATTGCACTCCCTTTGCCATACACAGTGCAAATAGCACTCGCGTCTGTTCCCAGCAAGTACAGTGTATCAGACTGAAAAGGAGCAACTGTTCTTCTCAGTTTCCTATGCAGAGTTGAACTAGATATGGCCTGTGTGTAGGAATCACAGTTCTTTTGTTCTGAGCAATCTCACTGTTCTGGCCCTATGGGAAACACAGTAGAGTAGAAGAGTGCTCTTTTCTCAAAAGCAGAGTGTGTTTTTTGTAAGGCAAGCTAGCGTTTGTTTCCCAGTCCTAAATGGAGTTGAATCACATGCAGTTTCTGGTCCTACGATCAAGAGTTGTTTTCTGGTAAGGAAAGTCACTATTGTGCTCCCTTTGTCATACACAGTGCAAATAGCAATCACGTCTTTTCCCAACAAGTACAGTGTATCAGACTGAAGAGGATCTACTGTTCTTGTCAGGTTCCTAAGCAGAGTTGAACTAGATATGGTCCGTGTGTGTAGGAAGCATAGTTCTTTTGTTCTGAACAAGCTCACTGTTTGGACCCCATAGGAAAAACAGTAGAGTAGAAGAGTGCTCTTTTCCCTAAAGCAGATTGTGTTTCTTGTAATGCGAGCTAGGGTTTGTTTTCCTGTCCTAAATGGAGTGGAATCACATGCAGTTTCAGGTCCTATGAGCAAGAGTTTTTTTCTGGTAAGAAAGTCACTATTGCGCTTTCATTGTCATACACAGTGCAAAAAGCACATGCGTCTGTTCCTAGCAAGTACAGTGTATCGGACTGAAGAGAAGCTACTGTTCTCGTTACTTTCCTAAGCAGAGTTGAACTAGATATGGCCCGTGTGTGTAGGAAGCACAGTTCTTATGTTCTGAGCACGCTGACTGTTCTGGCCCTACAGGAAACACAGTAGAGTAGAAGAGTGCTCTTTTCTCAAAAGCAGAGTGTGTTTCTTGTAAGGTGAGCTAGCGTTTGTTTCCCAGTCCTAAATGGAGTTGAATCACATGCAGTTTCTGGTCCTACGAGCAAGAGATGTTTTCTGGTAAGAAGAGTCACTATTGCGCTCCCATTGCCATACACAGGGCAAATAGCACTCGCGTCTTTTCACCGCAAGTACAGTGTATTGGACTGAATAGGAGCTACCGTTCTTGTCAGTTTACTAAGCAGAGTTGAACTACATATGGTCCGTGTGTGTAGGAAGCACAGTTCCTTTGTTCTGAGGAAGCTCACTGTTTGGACCCAAGAGGAAACACAGTAGAGTAGAAGAGTGCGCTTTTTTCTAATGCAGAGTGTGTTTCTTGTAAGGCGAGCTAGCGTTTGTTTCCCAGTCGTAAATGGAATGGAATCACATGCAGTTTCTGGTCCTACGAGGAAGAGTTGTTTTATTGTAAGAATAGTCACTACTGCGCTGCCATTGCCGTACACAGGACAAATAACACTGGCTTCTGTTCCCAGCAAGTACAGTGTATTGGACTGAAGAGGATCTACTGTTCTTGTCAGGTTCCTAAGCAGAATTGAACTGGATATGGCCGTGTGTGTAGGAAGCACAATTCTTTTGTTCTGAACAAGCTCACTGTTTGGACCCCACAGGAAACACAGTAGAGTAGAAGAGTGCTCTTTTCTCAAAAGCAGAGTGTGTTTCTTGTAACGCGAGCTAGCGTTTGTTTCCCAGTCCTAAATGTAGATGAATCACATGCAGTTTCTGGTCCTATGAGCAAGAGTTGTTTTCTGGTAAGGAAAGTCACTATTGCGCTCCCATTGCCATACACAGTGCAAATAGCACTCGCGTCTGTTCCCAGAAAGTACAGTGTATTGTACTGAATAGGTGCTACTGTTCTTGTCAGTTTCCTAAGCAGAGTTGAACTAGATATGATCCGTGTGTGTAGGAAGCACAGTTCTTTTGTTCTGAGCAAGCTCACTGTTTGGACCCCATAGGAAACACAGTAGAGTAGAAGAGTGCTCTTTTCTCTAAAGCAGAGTGTTTTTCTTGTAAGGCGAGCTAGCGTTTGTTTCCCAGTCCTAAATGGAGTTGAATCCCATGCAGTTTCTGGTACTACGAGCAAGAGTTGTTTTCTGGTAAGAAGAGTCACTATTGCGCTGCCATAGCCATACACAGTGCAAATAGCACTGGCGTCTGCTCCCAGCAAGTACAGTGTATCGGACTGAAGAGGAGCTACTGTTCTTATCAGTTTCCTAAGCAGAGTTGAACCAGATATGGCCCCTGTGTGTAGGAAGCACAGTTCTTATGTTCTGAGCAAGCTCACTGTTCTGGCCCTATAGGAAACACAGTAGAGTAGAAGAGTGCTCTTTTCTCTAAAGCAGAGTGTGTTTCTTGTAAGGCGAGCTACCATTTGTTTCCCAGTCCTAAATGGCATTGAATCACAAGCAGTTTGTGGTCCTAAGAGCAAGAGTTGTTTTCTGGTAAGGAAAGTCACTATTGCGCTCCCATTGCCATAAACAGTGCAAACAGCTCTCGCATCTGTTCCCAGGAAGTATAGTGTATTGGACTGAAGAGGAGCTACTGTTCCTGTCAGTTTCCTAAGCAGAGTTGAACTAGATATGGCCCGTGTGTGTAGGAAGCACAGTTCTTATGTTCTGAGCAAGCTCACTGTTCTAGACCTATAGGAAACACAGTAGAGTAGAAGAGTGCTCTTTTCTCTAAAGCAGAGTGTGTTTCTTGTAATGCGAGCTAGCGTTTGTTTCCCAGTCCTAAACGAGTGGAATCACATGCAGTTTCTGGTCTTACGAGTAAGAGTTGTTTTCCGGTAAGGAAAGTCACTATTGCGCTCCCATTGCCATACACAGTGCAAATAGCACATGCGTCTGTTCCCAGCAAGTACAGTGTATCGGACTGAAGAGGAGCTACTGTTCTTGTCAGTTTTCTAAGCAGAGTTGAACTAGATATGGCCCGTGTGTGTAGGAAGCACAGTTCTTATGTTCTGAGCAAGCTCACTGTTCTGGCCCTATAGGAAACACAGAAGAGTAGAAGAGTGCTCTTTTCTCTAAAGCAGAGTGTGTTTCTTGTAAGGCAAGCTAGCGTTTGTTTCCTAGTCCTAAATGGAGTTGAATCCCATGCAGTTTCTTTTCCTGCGAACAAGAGTTGTTTTCTGGTAAGGAAAGTCACTATTGCGCTCCCATTGCCGTACACAGTGCAAATAGCACTCGCCTCTGTTCCCAGCAAGTACAGTGTATTGGACTGAATAGGTGCTACTGTTCTTGTCAGTTTCCTAAGCAGAGTTGAACTAGATATGGTCCGTGTGTGTAGGAAGCACAGTTCTTTTGTTCTGAGCAAGCTCAGTCTTCTGGCCTATAGGAAACACAGTAGAGTAGAAGAATGCTGTTTTCTCAAAAGCAGAGTGTGTTTCTTCTAAGGCGAGCTAGTGTTTCTTTCCAAGTCCTAAATGGAGTTGAATCACATGCAGTTTCTGGTCCTACAAGCAAGAGTTGTTTTCTGCTAAGAAGAGTCACTATTGCGCTCCCATTGCCATACACAGGGCAAATAGCACTCGCATCTGTTCCCAGCATGTACAGTGTATTGGACTGAAGTGGATCTACTGTTCTTGTCAGTTTCCTAGCAGAGTTGAACTAAATATGGCCCCTGTGTGTAGGAAGCACAGTTCTTTTGTTCTGAGCAAGCTCACTGTTCTGGCCCTATAGGAAACACAGAAGAGTAGAAGAGTGCTCTTTTCTCAAAAGCAGAGCATGTTTTTTGTAAGGAGAGTGAGCGTTTGTTTCCCAGGCCTAAATGGAGTTGAATCACATGCAGTTTTTGGTCCTAACAGCAAGGGATGTCTTCTGGTAAGGAAAGTCACTATTGTGCTCTCTTTGCCATACACAGTTCAAATAGCACTCGCGTCTGTTCCCAGCAAGTACAGTGTATTGGACTGTAGAGGAGCTACTGTTCTTGTCAGTTTCCTAAGCAGAGTTGAACTAGATATGGCCCGTGTGTGTAGGAAGCACAGATCTTTTGTTCTAAGCAAGCTCACTGTTCGGACCACATAGGAAACACAGTAGAATAGAAGAGTGCTCTTTTCTCAAAAGCAGAGTGTGTTTCTTGTAAGGTGAGCTAGCGTTTATTTCCCAGTCCTAAATGGAGTTGAATCACATGCAGTTTTTGGTCCTACAAGCACGGGATGTTTTCTGGTAAGGAAAGTCACTAATGCCTGCCCTTTGCCATATACAGTTCAAATAGCCCTCGCGTCTTTTCCGCGCAAGTACAGTGTATTGGACCGAAGAGGAGCTAGTGTTCTTCTCAGTTTCCTAAGCAGAGTTGAACTAGATATGGCCCGTGTGTGTAGGAAGCACAGTTCTTTTGTTCTGAGCAAGCTCACTGTTCGGACCCCATAGGAAACACAGTAGAATAGAAGAGTGCTCTTTTCTCAAAAGCAGAGTGTGTTTCTTGGAAGGCGAGCTAGCGTTTGTTTCCCAGTCCTAAATGGAGTTGAATCCCATGCAGTTTCTGGTCCTATGAGCAAGAGTTGTTTTCTGGTAAGAAGAGTCACTATTGCGCTCCCATTGTCATACACAGGGCATATAGCACTGGCGTCTGTTCCCAGCATGTACAGTGTATTGGACTGAAGAGGATCTACAGTTCTTGTCAGTTTCTTAAGCAGATTTGAAGTAGATATGTCCCCTGTGTGTGAAGCACAGTTCTTTTGTTCTGAGCAAGCTCACTTTTCGGAACCCATAGGAAACACAGTAGAATATAAGAGTGCTCTTTTCTCAAAAGCAGAGTGTGTTTCTTATAAGGCTAGCTAGTGTTTGTTTCTCAGTCAGAAACAGAGTTGAATCCCATGCAGTTTCTGCTCCTACGAGCAAGAATTGTTTTCTGGTAAGAAGAGTCACTATTGCGCTCCCATTGTCATACACACTGCAAATAGCACTCGCGTCTGCTCCCAGCAAGTACAGTGTATGGCACTGAAGAGGAGCTACTGTTCTTGTCAGTTTCCTAAGCAGAGTTGAACTAGATATGGCCCGTGTGTGTAGGAAGCACAGGTCTTTTGTTCTGAGCAAGCTCACTGTTCTTGCTCTATAGGAAACACAGTAGAGTAAAAGAGTGCTCTTTTCTCAAAAGCAGAGTGTGTTTCTTGTAAGGTGAGCTAGCGTTTGTTTCCCAGTCCTAAATGGAGTTGAATCACATGCAGTTTTTGGTCCTACGAGCAAGGGATGTTTTCTGGTAAGGAAAGTCACTATTGCGCTCCCTTTGCCATACAGAGTTCAAATAGCACTCGCGTCTTTTCCCAGCAAGTACAGTGTATTGGACTGAAGAGGAGCTACTGTTCTTCTCAGTTTCCTAAGCAGAGTTGAACTAGATATGGCCCGTGTGTGTAGGAAGCACAGTTCATTTGTTCTGAGCAAGCTCACTCTTCTGGCCTATAGGAAACACAGTAGAGTAGAAGAGTGCTCTTTTCTCAGAAGCAGAGTGTGTTTCTTGTAAGGCTGGCTAGTGTTTGCTTCCCAGTCAGAATCGGAGTTGAATCTCATGCAGTTTCTGGTCCTACGAGCAAGAGTTGTTTTCTGGTAAGAGGAGTCACTATTGTGCTCCCATTGCCATATACAGTGCAAATAGGACTCGCGTCTTCTACCTGCAAGTACAGTGTATTGGACTGAAGAGGAGCTACTGTTCTTGTCAGTTTCCTAATCAGAGTTGAACTAGATGTGGCCCATTTGTGTAGGAAGCACAGTTCTTTTGTTCTGAGCAAGCTCACTGTTCTGGTCCTATAGGAAACACAGTAGAGTAGAAGAGTGCACTTTTCTCAAAACCAGAGTGTGTTTGTTGTAAGGCGAACTAGCGTTTGTTTCCCAGTTCTAAATGGAGTTGAATCACATGCAGTTTCTGGTCCTACGAGCAAGAGTTGTTTTCTGGCAAGGAAAGTCACTATTGTGCTCCTTTTGCCATACACAGTGCAAATAGCACTCGCGTCTGTTCCCAGCAAGTACAGTGTATTGGACTGAAGAGGAGCTACTGTTCTTGTCAGTTTCCTAAGCAGAGTTGAACTGATATGGCCCGTGTGTGTAGGAAGCACAGTTCTTTTGTTCTGAGCAAGCTCACTGTTCTGGCCCTATAGGAAACACAGTAGAGTAGAAGAGTGCTCTTTACGCAAAAGCAGAGTGTGTTTCTTGTAAGGCGAGCTAGCGTTTGTTTCCCAGTCCTAAAGGGAGTTGAATCACATGCAGTTTCTGGTCCTATGATCAAGAGTTGTTTTCTGGTAAGAAGAGTCACTATTGCTCTCCCATTGTCATACACAGGGCAAATAGCACTGGCGTCTGTTCCCAGCATGTACAGTGTATTGGACTGAAGATGATCTACTGTTCTTGTCAGTTTCCTAAGCAGAGTTGAACTAGATATGGCCCGTGTGTGTAGGAAGCACAGTTCTTTTTTTCTGAGCAAGCTCACTGTTCGGTCACCATAGGAAACACAGTAGAATAGAAGAGTGCTCTTTTCTCAAAAGCAGAGTGTGTTTCTTGTAAGGTGAGCTAGCGTTTGTTTCCCAGTCCAAAATGGAGTTGAATCACATGCAGTTTCTGGTCCTATGAGCAAGGGATGTTTTCTGGTAAGGATAGTCACTATTATGCTCCCCTTGCCATAAACAGTGCAAATAGCACTCACGTCTTTTCCCAGCAAGTACAGTGTATTGGACTGAAGAGGACCTAGTGTTCTTGTCAGTTTCCTAAGCAGAGTTGAACTAGATATGGCCCGTGTGTGTAGGAAGCACAGTTCTTTTGTTCTGAGCAAGCTCACTGTTCTGGCCCTATAGACAACACAGAAGAGTAGAAGAGTGCTCTTTTCTCAGAAGCAGAGTTTGTTTCTTGTAAGATGAGCTAGCGTTTGTTTCCCAGTCCTAAATGGAGTAGAATTACATGCAGTTTCTTGTCTTATGAGCAAGAGTTGTTTTCTGGTAAGAAGAGTCACTATTGCGCTCCTATTGCCATACACAGTGCAAACAACACTCGCTACTGTTCTTTGCAAGTACAGTGTATTGGACAGAAGAGGAGCTACTGTTCTTGTCAGTTTCCTAAGAAGAGTTGAACTAGATATGGCCCGTGTGTGTAGGAGGCACAGTATTTTTTTTCTGAGCAAGCTCACTGTTCAGACCCTATAGGAAACACAGTAGAGTAGAAGAGTGCTCTTTTCTCAAAAGCAGAGTGTGTTTCTTGTAAGGCGAGCTAGCGTTTGTTTGCCAGTCCAAAATGGAGTTGAATCACATGCAGTTTATGGTCCTACAAGCAAGGGATGTTTTCTGGTAAGGAAAGTCACTATTGTGCTCCCTTTGCCATAAACAGTGCAAATAGCACTCACGTCTGTTCCCAGCAAGTACAGTGTATTGGACTGAATAGGAGCTACTGTTCTTGTCAGTTCCCTAAGCAGAGTTGAACTACATATGGCCCATTTGTGTAGGAAGCACAGTTCATTTGTTTTGAGCAAGCTCACTCTTCTGGCCTATAGGAAACACAGTAGAGTAGAAGAGTGCTCTTTTCTCAGAAGCAGAGTGTGTTTCTTGTAAGGCTGGCTAGTGTTTGCTTCCCAGTCAGAATCGGAGTTGAATCTCATGCAGTTTATGGTCCTACGAGCAAGAGTTGTTTTCTGGTAAGAGGAGTCACTATTGTGCTCCCATTGCCATATACAGTGCAAATAGGACTCGCGTCTTCTACCTGCAAGTACAGTGTATTGGACTGAAGAGGAGCTACTGTTCTTGTCAGTTTCCTAATCAGAGTTGAACTAGATATGGCCCGTTTGTGTAGGAAGCACAGTTCTTTTGTTCTGAGCAAGCTCACTGTTCTGGTCCTATAGGAAAAACAGTAGAGTAGAAGAGTGCTCTTTTCTCAAAACCAGAGTGTGTTTGTTGTAAGGCGAACTAGCGTTTGTTTCCCAGTCCTAAATGGAGTTGAATCACATGCAGTTTCTGGTCCTACGAGCAAGAGTTGTTTTCTGGCAAGGAAAGTCACTATTGTGCTCCTTTTGCCATACACAGTGCAAATAGCACTCGCGTCTGTTCCCAGCAAGTACAGTGTATTGGACTGAAGAGGAGCTACTGTTCTTGTCAGTTTCCTAAGCAGAGTTGAACTGATATGGCCCGTGTGTGTAGGAAGCACAGTTCTTTTGTTCTGAGCAAGCTCACTGTTCTGGCCCTATAGGAAACACAGTAGAGTAGAAGAGTGCTCTTTTCTCAAAAGCAGAGTGTGTTTCTTCTAAGGCGAGCTAGCGTTTGTTTTCAAGTCCCCAATGGAGTTGAATCACATGCAGTTTCTGGTCCTACAAGCAAGAGTTGTTTTCTGGTAAGAAGGGTCACTATTGCGCTCCCATTGACATACGCAGGGCAAATAGCACTGGCGTCTGTTCCCAGCATGTACAGTGTATTGGACTGAAGAGGAGCTACTGCTCTTGTCAGTTTCCTAAGCCGAGTTGAACTAGATATGGCCCGTGTGTGTAGGAAGCACAGTTCTTTGTTCTGAGCAAGCTCACTGTTCGGACCCCATAGGAAACACAGTAGAATAGAAGAGTGCTCTTTTCTCAAAAGCAGAGTGTGTTTCTTGTAAGGCGAGCTAGAGTTTGTTTCCCAGTCCTAAATGGAGTTGAATCACATGCAGTTTCTGGTCCTATGAGCAAGAGTTGTTTTCTGGAAAGGAAAGTCACTATTGTGCTCCCTTTTCCGTACACAGTGTAAATAGCACTCGCGTCTGTTATCAGCAAGTACAGTGTATTGGACTGAAGAGGAGCTAATGCTCTTGTCAGATTCCTAAGCAGAGTTGAACTAGATATGGCCCATGTGTGTAGGAAGCACAGTTCTTTGTTCTGAGCAAGCTCACTCTTCGGACACCATAGGAAACACAGTAGAGTAGAAGAGTGCTCTTTATGCAAAAGCAGAGTGTGTTTCTTGTAAGGCGAGCTAGCGTTTGTTTCCCAGTCATAAAAGGAGTTGAATCACATGCAGTTTCTGGTCCTATGATCAAGAGTTGTTTTCTGGTAAGAAGAGTCACTAATGCTCTCCCATTGTCATACACAGGGCAAATAGCACTGGCGTCTGTTCCCAGCATATACAGTGTATTGGACTGAAGATGATCTATTGTTCTTGTCAGTTTCCTAAGCAGAGTTGAACTAGATATGGCCCGTGTGTGTAGGAAGCACAGTTCTTTTTTTCTGAGCAAGCTCACTGTTCGGTCACCATAGGAAACACAGTAGAATAGAAGAGTGCTCTTTTCTCAAAAGCAGAGTGTGTTTCTTGTAAGGTGAGCTAGCGTTTGTTTCCCAGTCCAAAATGGAGTTGAATCACATGCAGTTTCTGGTCCTATGAGCAAGGGATGTTTTCTGGTAAGGATAGTCACTATTATGCTCCCCTTGCCATAAACAGTGCAAATAGCACTCACGTCTTTTCCCAGCAAGTACAGTGTATTGGACTGAAGAGGACCTAGTGTTCTTGTCAGTTTGCTAAGCAGAGTTGAACTAGATATGGCCCGTGTGTGTAGGAAGCACAGTTCTTTTGTTCTGAGCAAGCTCACTGTTCTGGCCCTATAGACAACACAGAAGAGTAGAAGAGTGCTCTTTTCTCAGAAGCAGAGTTTGTTTCTTGTAAGACGAGCTAGCGTTTGTTTCCCAGTCCTAAATGGAGTAGAATTACATGCAGTTTCTTGTCTAATGAGCAAGAGTTGTTTTCTGGTAAGAAGAGTCACTATTGCGCTCCTATTGCCATACACAGTGCAAACAACACTCGCTACTGTTCTTTGCAAGTACAGTGTATTGGACAGAAGAGGAGCTACTGTTCTTGTCAGTTTCCTAAGAAGAGTTTAACTAGATATGGCCCGTGTGTGTAGGAAGCACAGTTCTTTTTTTCTGAGCAAGCTCACTGTTCAGACCCTATAGGAAACACAGTAGAGTAGAAGAGTGCTCTTTTCTCAAAAGCAGAGTGTGTTTCTTGTAAGGTGAGCTAGCGTTTCTTTGCCAGTCCAAAATGGAGTTGAATCACATGCAGTTTATGGTCCTACGAGCAAGGGATGTTTTCTGGTAAGGAAAGTCACTATTGTGCTCCCTCTTCCATAAACAGTGCAAATAGCACTCACGTCTGTTCCCAGCAAGTACAGTGTATTGGACTGAATAGGAGCTACTGTTCTTGTCAGTTCCTTAAGCAGAGTTGAACTACATATGGCCCGTGTGTGTAGGAAGCACAATACTTTTGTTCTGAGCAAGCTTGTTGTTCTGGCCCTATAGGAAACACAGAAGAGTAGAAGAGAGCTCTTTTCTCAAAAGCAGAGTGTGTTTCTTGTAAGGCGAGCTAGCGTTTGTTTCCCAGTCCTAAATGGAGTTGAATCACATGCAGTTTCTGGTCCTACAAGCAAGAGTTGTTTTCTGGTAAGAAGAATCACTATTGTGCTCCCATTACCATACACAGGGCAAATAGCACTCGTGTCTGTTCCCAACAATTACAGTGTATTGGACAGAAGAGGAGCTACTGTTCTTGGCAGTTTCCTAAGCAGAGTTGAACTAGATATGGCCCGTGTGTGTAGGAAGCACAGTTCTTTTGTTCTGAGCAAGCTCACTCTTCTGGCCTATAGGAAACACAGTAGAGTAGAAGTATGCTCTTTTCTCAAAAGCAGAGTGTGTTTCTTCTAAGGCGAGCTAGTGTTTCTTTCCAAGTCCTAAATGGAGTTGAATCACATGCAGTTTCTGGTCCTACAAGCAAGAGTTGTTTTCTGCTAAGAAGAGTCACTATTGCGCTCCCATTGCCATACACAGGGCAAATAGCCCTCGCATCTGTTACCAGCATGTACCGTGTATTGGACTGAAGTGGATCTACTGTTCTTGTCAGTTTCCTAAGCAGAGTTGAACTAAATATGGCCCGTGTGTGTAGGAAGCACAGTTCTTTTGTTCTGAGCAAGCTCACTGTTCTGGACCTATAAGAAACACAGAAGAGTAGAAGAGTGCTCTTTTCTCAAAAGTAGAGTGTGTTTCTTGTAAGGCGAGCTAGCGTTTGTTTCCAAGTCCTAAATGGAGTTGAATCACATGCAGTTTTTGGTCCTACGAGCAAGAGTTGTTTTCTGGTAAGAAGAGTCACTATTGTGCTCCCATTGCCATACACAGGGCAAATAGCACTCGCGTCTGTTCCCAGCACATACAGTTTATTAGACCGAAGAAGAGCTACTGTTCTTGTCAGTTTCCTAAGCAGAGTTGAACTAGATAGGGCCCGTGTGTGTAGGAAGCACAGTTCGTTTGTTCTGAGCAAGCTCACTCTTCTGGACCTATAGGAAAAACAGAAGAGTAGAAGAGTGCTCTTTTCTCAAAAGCAGAGTGTGTTTCTCGTAAGGAGAGCTAGCGTTTGGTTCCCAGTCCAAAATGGAGTTCAATCACATGCAGTTTCTGGTCCTATGAGCCAGAGTTTTTTTCTGGTAAGAAGAGTCACTATTGTTCTACCATTGCCATACACAGTGCAAATATCACTCGCGTCTGTTCCCAGCAAGTACAGTGTATTGGACAGAAGAGGAGCTACTGTTCTTGTCAGTTTCTTAAGCAGAGTTGAAGTAGATATGTCCCCTGTGTGTGAAGAACAGTTCTTTTGTTCTGAGCAAGCTCACTTTTCGGAACCCATAGGAAACACAGTAGAGTAGAAGAGTGCCCTTTTATCAAAAGCAGAGTGTGTTTCTAGTAAGGCTAGCTAGTGTTTTTTTCCCAGTCAGAAACGGAGTTGAATACCATGCAGTTTCTGCTCCTACGAGCAAGAATTGTTTTCTGGTAAGAAGAGTCACTATTGCGCTCCCATTGTCATACACACTGCAAATAGCACTCGCGTATGCTCCCAGCAAGTACAGTGTATGGCACTGAAGAGGAGCTACTGTTCTTGTCAGTTTCCTAAGCAGAGTTGAACTAGATATAGCCCGTATGTGTAGGAAGCACAGTTCTTTTGTTCTGAGCAAGCTCACTGTTCTTGCTATATAGGAAACACAGTAGAGTAAAAGAGTGCTCTTTTCTCAAAAGCAGAGTGTGTTTCTTGTAAGGTGAGCTAGCGTTTGTTTCCCAGTCCTAAATGGAGTTGAATCACATGCAGTTTTTGGTCCTATGAGCAAGGGATGTTTTCTGGTAAGGAAAGTCACTATTGCGCTCCCTTTGCCATACAGAGTTCAAATAGCACTCGCGTCTTTTCCCAGCAAGTACAGTGTATTGGACTGAAGAGGAGCTACTGTTCTTCTCAGTTTCCTAAGCAGAGTTGAACTAGATATGGCCCGTGTGTGTAGGAAGCACAGTTCATTTGTTCTGAGCAAGCTCACTCTTCTGGCCTATAGGAAACACAGTAGAGTAGAAGAGTGCTCTTTTCTCAGAAGCAGAGTGTGTTTCTTGTAAGGCTGGCTAGTGTTTGCTTCCCAGTCAGAATCGGAGTTGAATCTCATGCAGTTTCTGGTCCTACGAGCAAGAGTTGTTTTCTGGTAAGAGGAGTCACTATTGCGCTCCCATTGCCATACACAGTGCAAATAGGACTCGCGTCTTCTACCTGCAAGTACAGTGTATTGGACTGAAGAGGAGCTACTGTTCTTGTCAGTTTCCTAATCAGAGTTGAACTAGATATGGCCCGTTTGTGTAGGAAGCACAGTTCTTTTGTTCTGAGCAAGCTCACTGTTCTGGCCCTATAGGAAACACAGTAGAGTAGAAGAGTGCTCTTTTCTCAAAACCAGAGTGTGTTTGTTGTAAGGCGAACTAGCGTTTGTTTCCCAGTCCTAAATGGAGTTGAATCACATGCAGTTTCTGGTCCTACGAGCAAGAGTTGTTTTCTGGCAAGGAAAGTCACTATTGTGCTCCTTTTGCCATACACAGTGCAAATAGCACTCGCCTCTGTTCCCAGCAAGTACAGTGTATTGGACTGAAGAGGAGCTACTGTTCTTGTCAGTTTCCTAAGCAGAGTTGAACTGATATGGCCCGTGTGTGTAGGAAGCACAGTTCTTTTGTTCTGAGCAAGCTCACTCTTCTGGCCCTATAGGAAACACAGTAGTGTACAAGAGTGCTCTTTTCTCGAAAGCAGAGTGTGTTTCTTCTAAGGCGAGCTAGAGTTTGTTTCCCAGTCCTAAATGGAGTTGAATCACATGCAGTTTCTGGTCCTACGAGCAAGAGTTGTTTTCTGGTAAGAAGGGTCACTATTGCGCTCCCATTGACATATGCAGGGCAAATAGCACTGGCGTCTGTTCCCAGCATGTACAGTGTATTGGACTGAAGAGGAGCTACTGCACTTGTCAGTTTCCTAAGCAGAGTTGAACTAGATATGGCCCGTGTGTGTAGGAAGCACAGTTCTTTGTTCTGAGCAAGCTCACTGTTCGGACACCATAGGAAACACAGTAGAATAGAAGAGTGCTCTTTTCTCAAAAGCAGAGTGTATTTCTTGTAAGGCGAGCTAGAGTTTGTTTCCCAGTCCTAAATGGAGTTGAATCACATGCAGTTTCTGGTCCTATGAGCAAGAGTTGTTTTCTGGAAAGGAAAGTCACTATTGCGCCCCCATTGCCATACACAGTGCAAATAGCACTCGCGTCTGTTCCCAGCAAGTACAGTGTATTGGACTGTAGAGGAGCTACTGTTCTTGTCAGTTTCCTAAGCAGAGTTGAACTAGATATGGCCCGTGTGTGTAGGAAGCACAGATCTTTTGTTCTAAGCAAGCTCACTGTTCGGACCACATAGGAAACACAGTAGAATAGAAGAGTGCTCTTTTCTCAAAAGTAGAGTGTGTTTCTTGTAAGGTGAGCTAGCGTTTGTTTCCCAGTCCTAAATGGAGTTGAATCACATGCAGTTTTTGGTCCTAAGAGCACGGGATGTTTTCTGGTAAGGAAAGTCACTATTGCCTGCCCTTTGCCATATACAGTTCAAATAGCCCTCGCGTCTTTTTCCCGCAAGTACAGTGTATTGGACCGAAGAGGAGCTAGTGTTCTTCTCAGTTTCCTAAGCAGAGTTGAACTAGATATGGCCCGTGTGTGTAGGAAGCACAGTTCTTTTGTTCTGAGCAAGCTCACTGTTCGGATCCCATAGGAAACACAGTAGAATAGAAGAGTGCTCTTTTCTCAAAAGCAGAGTGTGTTTCTTGGAAGGCGAGCTAGCGTTTGTTTCCCAGTCATAAATGGAGTTGAATCCCATGCAGTTTCTGGTCCTATGAGCAAGAGTTGTTTTCTGGTAAGAAGAGTCACTATTGCGCTCCCATTGCCATACACAGGGCAAATAGCACTCGCATCTGTTCCCAGCATGTACAATGTAGTGGACTGAAGTGGATCTACTGTTCTTGTCAGTTTTCTAAGCAGAGTTGAACTAAATATGGCCCGTGTGTGTAGGAAGCACAGTTCTTTTGTTCTGAGCAAGCTCACTGTTCTGGCCCTATAAGAAACACAGTAAAGTAGAAGAGTGCTCTTTTCTCAAAACCAGAGTGTGTTTCTTGTAAGGCGAGCTAGCGTTTGGTTCCCAGTCCAAAATGGAGTTGAATCACATGCAGTTTCTGGTCCTACGAGCCAGAGTTTTTTTCTGGTAAGAAGAGTCACTATTGTGCTACCATTGCCATACACAGTGCAAATATCACTTGCGTCTGTTCCCAGCAAGTACAGTGTATTGGACAGAAGAGGAGCTACTGTTCTTGTCAGTTTCTTAAGCAGAGTTGAAGTAGATTTGTCCCCTGTGTGTGAAGCACAGTTCTTTTGTTCTGAGCAAGCTCGCTTTTTGGAACCCATAGGAAACACAGTAGAATATAAGAGTGCTCTTTTCTCAAAAGCAGAGTGTGTTTCTTGTAAGGCTAGCTAGTGTTTGTTTCTCAGTCAGAAACAGAGTTGAATCCCATGCAGTTTCTGCTCCTACGAGCAAGAATTGTTTTCTGGTAAGAAGAGTCACTATTGTGCTCCCATTGACATACGCAGGGCAAATAGCACTGGCGTCTGTTCCCAGCATGTACAGTGTATTGGACTGAAGAGGAGCTACTGCTCTTGTCAGTTTCCTAAGCAGAGTTGAACTAGATATGGCCCGTGTGTGTAGGAAGCACAGTTCTTTGTTCTGAGCAAGCTCACTCTTCGGACCCCATAGGAAACACAGTAGAATAGAAGAGTGCTCTTTTCTCAAAAGCAGAGTGTGTTTCTTGTAAGGCGAGCTAGAGTTTGTTTCCCAGTCCTAAATGGAGTTGAATCACATGCAGTTTCTGGTCCTATGAGCAAGAGTTGTTTTCTGTAAAGGAAAGTCACTATTGTGCTCCCTTTGCCATACACAGTGCAAATAGCACTCGTGTCTGTTCCCAGCAAGTACAGTGTATTGGCCTGAAGAGGAGCTACTGCTCTTGTCAGTTTCCTAAGCAGAGTTGAACTAGATATGGCCCGTGTGTGTAGGAAGCACAGTTCTTTGTTCTGAGCAAGCTCACTGTTCGGACCCCATAAGAAACACAGTGGAGTAGAAGAGTGCTCTTTACTCAAAAGCAGAGTGTGATTCTTGTAAGGCGAGCTAGTGTTTGTTTCCCAGTCCTAAATGGAGTTGAATCACATGCAGTTTCTGGTCCTATGATCAAGAGTTGTTTTCTGGTAAGAAGAGTCACTATTGCCCTCCCATTGTCATACACAGGGCAAATAGCACTGGCGTCTGTTCCCAGCATGTACAGTGTATTGGACTGAAGATGATCTACTGTTCTTGTCAGTTTCCTAAGCAGAGTTGAACTAGATATGGCCCGTGTGTGTAGGAAGCACAGTTCTTTTGTTCTGAGCAAGTTCACTGTTCAGACCCCATAGGAAACACAGTAGAATAGAAGAGTGCTCTTTTCTCAAAAGCTGAGTGTGTTTCTTGTAAGGTGAGCTAGCGTTTGTTTCCCAGTCCAAAATGGAGTTGAATCACATGCAGTTTCTGGTCCTATTAGCAAGGAATGTTTTCTGGTAATTATAGTCACTATTGTGCTCCCTTTGCCATAAACAGTGCAAATATCACTCACGTCTTTTCGCAGCAAGTACAGTGTATTGGACTGAAGAGGAGCTAGTGTTCTTGTCAGTTTCCTAATTAGAGTTGAACTAGATATGGCCCGTGTGTGTAGGAAGCACAGTTCTTTTGTTCTGAGCAAGATCACTGTTCTGGCCCTATAGACAACACAGAAGTTAGAAGAGTGCTCTTTTCTCAGAAGCAGAGTTTGTTTCTTGTAAGACGAGCTAGCGTTTGTTTCCCAGTCCTAAATGGAGTTGAATTACATGCAGTTTCTTGTCTTATGAGCAAGAGTTGTTTTCTGGTAAGAAGAGTCACTATTGCGCTCCTATTGCCATACACAGTGCAAACAACACTCGCTACTGTTCTTTGCAAGTACAGTGTATTGGACAGAAGAGGAGCTACTGTTCTTGTCAGTTTCCTAATAAGAGTTGAACTACATATGGTCCGTGTGTGTAGGAAACACAGTTCTTTTGTTCTGAGCAAGCTCACTGTTCAGACCACATAGGAAACACAGTAGAATAGAAGAGTGCTCTTTTCTCAAAAGCAGAGTGTGTTTCTTGTAAGGCGAGCTAGCGTTTGTTTGCCAGTCCAAAATGGAGTTGAATCACATGCCGTTTCTGGTCCTACGAGCAAGGGATGTTTTCTGGTAAGGAAAGTTACTATTGTGCTCGCTTTGCCATAAACAGTGCAAATAGCACTCACGTCTGTTCCCAGCAAGTACAGTGTATTGGACTGAAGAGGAGCTACTGTTCTTGTCAGTTTCCTAAGCAGAGTTGAACTACATATGGCCCGTGTGTGTAGGAAGCACAGTTCTTTTGTTCTGAGCAAGCTTGTTGTTCTGGCCCTATAGGAAACACAGAAGAGTAGAAGAGTGCTCTTTTCTCAGAAGCAGAGTTTGTTTCTTGTAAGGCGAGCTAGCGTTTGTTTCCCAGTCCTAAATGGAGTTGAATCACATGCAGTTTCTGGTCCTACGAGCAAGAGTTGTTTTCTGCTAAGAAGAGTCACTATTGTGCTACCATTGCCATACACAGTGCAAATATCACTCGCGTCTGTTCCCAGCAAGTACAGTGTATTGGACAGAAGAGGAGCGACTGTTCTTGTCAGTTTCCTAAGCAGAGTTGAACTAGATATGGCCCGTGTGTGAAGCACAGTTCTTTTGTTCTGAGCAAGCTCAATTTTCGGACCCCATAGTAAACACAGTAGAGTAGAACAGTGCTCTTTTCTCAAAAGCAGAGTGTGTTTCTTGTAAGGCTAGCTAGCGTTTGTTTCCCAGTCCTAAACGGAGTTGAATCACATGCAGTTTTTGGTCCTATGAGCAAAGGATGTTTTCTGTTAAGGAAAGTCACTATTGTGCTACCTCTGCCATAAACAGTGCAAATAGCACTCGCGTCTGTTCCCAGCAAGTACAGTGTATTGGTCTGAAGAGGATCTACTCTTCCTTTCAGTTTCCTAAGCAGAGTTGAACTAGATATGGCCCGTGTGTGTAGGAAGCACAGTTTTTGTTCTGAGCAAGCTCACTGTTCTGGTCCTATAGGAAAGACAGAAGACTAGAAGAGTGCTCTTTTCTCAAAAGCAAAGTGTGTTTCATGTAAGGTGAGCTAACGTTTCTTTCCCAGTCCTAAATGGAGTTGAATAACATGCAGTTTCTGGTCCTATGAGCAAGAGTTGTTTTCTGGAAAGAAGAGTCACTATTGCAATCCTATTGCCATACACAGTGCAAACAACAGTCGCTACTGTTCTTTGCAAGTACAGTGTATTGGACAGAAGAGGAGCTACTGTCCTTGTCAGTTTCCTAAGCAGAGTTGAACTAGATATGGCCCGTGTGTGTAGGAAGCACAGTTCTTTTGTTCTGAGCAAGCTCACTGTTCAGACCCCATAGGAAACACAGTAGAATAGAAGAGTGCTCTTTTCTCAAAAGCAGAGTGTGTTTCTTGTAAGGTGAACTAGCGTTTGTTTCCCAGTCCAAAATGGAGTTGAATCACATGCAGTTTCTGGTCCTATGAGCAAGGGATGTTTTCTGGTAATTATAGTCACTATTGTGCTCCCTTTGCCATAAACAGTGCAAATAGCACTCACGTCTTTTCCCAGCAAGTACAGTGTATTGGACTGAAGAGGAGCTAGTGTTCTTGTCAGTTTCCTAATTAGAGTTGAACTAGATATGGCCCGTGTGTGTAGGAAGCACAGTTCTTTTGTTCTTAGCAAGCTCACTGTTCTGGCCCTATAGACAACACAGAAGAGTAGAAGAGTGCTCTTTTCTCAGAAGCAGAGTTTGTTTCTTGTAAGGCGAGCTAGCGTTTGTTTCCCAGTCCTAAATGGAGTTGAATTACATGCAGTTTCTTGTCTTATGAGCAAGAGTTGTTTTCTGGTAAGAAGAGTCACTATTGCGCTCCTATTGCCATACACAGTGCAAACAACACTTGCTACTGTTCTTTGCAAGTACAGTGTATTGGACAGAAGAGGAGCTACTGTTCTTGTCAGTTTCCTAATAAGAGTTGAACTAGATATGGCCCGTGTGTGTAGGAAACACAGTTCTTTTGTTCTGAGCAAGCTCACTGTTCAGACCACATAGGAAACACAGTAGAATAGAAGAGTGCTCTTTTCTCAAAAGCAGAGTGTGTTTCTTGTAAGGCGAGCTAGCGTTTGTTTGCTTGTCCAAAATGGAGTTGAATCACATGCCGTTTCTGGTCCTACGAGCAAGGGATGTTTTCTGGTAAGGAAAGTTACAATTGTGCTCCCTTTGCCATAAACAGTGCAAATAGCACTCACGTCTGTTCCCAGCAAGTACAGTGTATTGGACTGAAGAGGAGCTACTGTTCTTGTCAGTTTCCTAAGCAGAGTTGAACTAGATATGGCCCGTGTGTGAAGCACAGTTCTTTTGTTCTGAGCAAGCTCAATTTTTGGACCCCATAGTAAACACAGTAGAGTAGAACAGTGCTCTTTTCTCAAAAGCAGAGTGTGTTTCTTGTAAGGCTAGCTAGCTTTTGTTTCCCAGTCCTAAACGGAGTTGAATCACATGCAGTTTTTGGTCCTATGAGCAAAGGATGTTTTCTGTTAAGGAAAGTCACTATTGTGCTCCCTCTGCAATAAACAGTGCAAATAGCACTCGCGTCTGTTCCCAGCAAGTACAGTGTATTGGTCTGAAGAGGATCTACTCTTTCTTTCAGTTTCCTAAGCAGAGTTGAACTAGATATGGCCCGTGTGTGTAGGAAGCACAGTTTTTGTTCTGAGCAAGCTCACTGTTCTGGTCCTATAGGAAAGACAGAAGAGTAGGTGAGTGCTCTTTTCTCAAAAGCAGAGTGTGTTTCATGTAAGGTGAGCTAACGTTTCTTTCCCAGTCCTAAATGGAGTTGAATAACATGCAGTTTCTGGTCCTATGAGCAAGAGTTGTTTTCTGGTAAGAAGAGTCACTATTGCAATCCTATTGCCATACACAGTGCAAACAACAGTCGCTACTGTTCTTTGCAAGTACAGTGTATTGGACAGAAGAGGAGCTACTGTCCTTGTCAGTTTCCTAAGCAAAGTTGAACTAGATATGGCCCGTGTGTGTAGGAAGCACAGTTCTTTTGTTCTGAGCAAGCTCACTGTTCGGACCCCATAGGAAACACCGTAGAGTAGAAGAGTGCTCTTTTCTCAAAAGCAGAGTGTATTTCTTGTAAGGCCAGCTAGCGTTTGTTTCCCAGTCCTAAATGGAGTTGAATCACATGTAGTTTCTGATCCTAGGAGCAAGATTTGTTTTCTGGTAAGAAGAGTCACTATTGCGCTCCAATTGTCATACATAGGGCAAATAGCACTGGCGTCTGTTCCCCGCATGTACAGTGTATTGGACTGAAGAGGATCTAATGTTCTTGTCAGTTTCCTAAGCAGAGTTGAACTAGATATGGCCCGTGTGTGTAGGAAGCACAGTTCTTTTGATCTGAGCGAGCTCACTCTTCGGGCCTATAGGAAACACAGTAGAGTAGAAGAGTGCTCTCTTCTCAAAAGCAGAGTGTGTTTCTTGTAAGGCGAGCTTGCGTTTGTTTCCCATTCCTAAATGGAGTTGAATCACATGCAGTCTCTAGTCCTACCTGCAAGAGTTGTTTTCTGGAAAGGAAAGTCACTATTTTGCTCCCTTTGCCATACACAGTGCAAATAGCACTCGCGTCTGTTCCCAGCAAGTACAGTGTATTGGACTGAAGAGGAGCTACTGCTCTTGTCAGTTTCCTAAGCAGAGTTGAACTAGATATGCCCCGTGTGTGTAGGAAGCACATTTCTTTTGTTCTGAGCAAGCTCAGTGTTCTGGCCCTATAGGAAACACAGTAGAGTAGAAGAGTGCTCTTTTCTCCAAAGCAGAGTGTGTTTCTTCTAAGGAGAACTAGCGTTTGTTTCCAAGTCCTAAATGGAGTTGAATCACATGCAGTTTCTCGTCCTACAACCAAGAGTTGTTTTCTGGTAAGAAGAGTCACTATTGCGCTCCCATTACCATACACAGGGCAAAAAGCACTGGCGTCTGTTCCCAGCATGTACAGTGTATTGCATTAAAGAGGATCTACTGTTCTTGTCAGTTACCTAAGCAGAGTTGAACTAGATATGGACCGTGTGTGTAGGAAGCACAGTTCTTTTGTTCTGAGCAAGCTCACTGTTCGGACACCATAGGAAATACAGTATAATAGAAGAGTGCTCTTTTATCAAAAGCAGAGTGTGTTTCTTGTAAGGCTAGCTAGGGTTTGTTTCCCAGTCAGAAACAGATTTGAATCTCATGAGTTTCTGGTCCTTCGAGCAAGAGTTGTTTTTTGGTAAGAGGATTCACTATTTCGCTCCCATTGCCATACACACTGCAAATAGGACTCGCGTTTGTTCCCAGCATGTACAGTGTGTTGCACTGAAGAGGAGCTACTGTTCTTGTCAGTTTCCTAATCAGAGTTGAACTAGATATGGCCCGTTTGTGTAGGAAGCACAGTTCTTTTGTTCTGAGCAAGCTCACTGTTCTGGCCCTATAGGAAACACAGTAGAGTAGAAGAGTGCTCTTTTCTCAAAACCAGAGTGTGTTTGTTGTAAGGCGAACTAGCGTTTGTTTCCCAGTCCTAAATGGAGTTGAATCACATGCAGTTTCTGGTCCTACGAGCAAGAGTTGTTTTCTGGCAAGGAAAGTCACTATTGTGCTCCTTTTGCCATACACAGTGCAAATAGCACTCGCCTCTGTTCCCAGCAAGTACAGTGTATTGGACTGAAGAGGAGCTACTGTTCTTGTCAGTTTCCTAAGCAGAGTTGAACTGATATGGCCCGTGTGTGTAGGAAGCACAGTTCTTTTGTTCTGAGCAAGCTCACTCTTCTGGCCCTATAGGAAACACAGTAGTGTACAAGAGTGCTCTTTTCTCGAAAGCAGAGTGTGTTTCTTCTAAGGCGAGCTAGAGTTTGTTTCCCAGTCCTAAATGGAGTTGAATCACATGCAGTTTCTGGTCCTACGAGCAAGAGTTGTTTTCTGGTAAGAAGGGTCACTATTGCGCTCCCATTGACATATGCAGGGCAAATAGCACTGGCGTCTGTTCCCAGCATGTACAGTGTATTGGACTGAAGAGGAGCTACTGCACTTGTCAGTTTCCTAAGCAGAGTTGAACTAGATATGGCCCGTGTGTGTAGGAAGCACAGTTCTTTGTTCTGAGCAAGCTCACTGTTCGGACACCATAGGAAACACAGTAGAATAGAAGAGTGCTCTTTTCTCAAAAGCAGAGTGTATTTCTTGTAAGGCGAGCTAGAGTTTGTTTCCCAGTCCTAAATGGAGTTGAATCACATGCAGTTTCTGGTCCTATGAGCAAGAGTTGTTTTCTGGAAAGGAAAGTCACTATTGCGCCCCCATTGCCATACACAGTGCAAATAGCACTCGCGTCTGTTCCCAGCAAGTACAGTGTATTGGACTGTAGAGGAGCTACTGTTCTTGTCAGTTTCCTAAGCAGAGTTGAACTAGATATGGCCCGTGTGTGTAGGAAGCACAGATCTTTTGTTCTAAGCAAGCTCACTGTTCGGACCACATAGGAAACACAGTAGAATAGAAGAGTGCTCTTTTCTCAAAAGTAGAGTGTGTTTCTTGTAAGGTGAGCTAGCGTTTGTTTCCCAGTCCTAAATGGAGTTGAATCACATGCAGTTTTTGGTCCTAAGAGCACGGGATGTTTTCTGGTAAGGAAAGTCACTATTGCCTGCCCTTTGCCATATACAGTTCAAATAGCCCTCGCGTCTTTTTCCCGCAAGTACAGTGTATTGGACCGAAGAGGAGCTAGTGTTCTTCTCAGTTTCCTAAGCAGAGTTGAACTAGATATGGCCCGTGTGTGTAGGAAGCACAGTTCTTTTGTTCTGAGCAAGCTCACTGTTCGGATCCCATAGGAAACACAGTAGAATAGAAGAGTGCTCTTTTCTCAAAAGCAGAGTGTGTTTCTTGGAAGGCGAGCTAGCGTTTGTTTCCCAGTCATAAATGGAGTTGAATCCCATGCAGTTTCTGGTCCTATGAGCAAGAGTTGTTTTCTGGTAAGAAGAGTCACTATTGCGCTCCCATTGCCATACACAGGGCAAATAGCACTCGCATCTGTTCCCAGCATGTACAATGTAGTGGACTGAAGTGGATCTACTGTTCTTGTCAGTTTTCTAAGCAGAGTTGAACTAAATATGGCCCGTGTGTGTAGGAAGCACAGTTCTTTTGTTCTGAGCAAGCTCACTGTTCTGGCCCTATAAGAAACACAGTAAAGTAGAAGAGTGCTCTTTTCTCAAAACCAGAGTGTGTTTCTTGTAAGGCGAGCTAGCGTTTGGTTCCCAGTCCAAAATGGAGTTGAATCACATGCAGTTTCTGGTCCTACGAGCCAGAGTTTTTTTCTGGTAAGAAGAGTCACTATTGTGCTACCATTGCCATACACAGTGCAAATATCACTTGCGTCTGTTCCCAGCAAGTACAGTGTATTGGACAGAAGAGGAGCTACTGTTCTTGTCAGTTTCTTAAGCAGAGTTGAAGTAGATTTGTCCCCTGTGTGTGAAGCACAGTTCTTTTGTTCTGAGCAAGCTCGCTTTTTGGAACCCATAGGAAACACAGTAGAATATAAGAGTGCTCTTTTCTCAAAAGCAGAGTGTGTTTCTTGTAAGGCTAGCTAGTGTTTGTTTCTCAGTCAGAAACAGAGTTGAATCCCATGCAGTTTCTGCTCCTACGAGCAAGAATTGTTTTCTGGTAAGAAGAGTCACTATTGTGCTCCCATTGACATACGCAGGGCAAATAGCACTGGCGTCTGTTCCCAGCATGTACAGTGTATTGGACTGAAGAGGAGCTACTGCTCTTGTCAGTTTCCTAAGCAGAGTTGAACTAGATATGGCCCGTGTGTGTAGGAAGCACAGTTCTTTGTTCTGAGCAAGCTCACTCTTCGGACCCCATAGGAAACACAGTAGAATAGAAGAGTGCTCTTTTCTCAAAAGCAGAGTGTGTTTCTTGTAAGGCGAGCTAGAGTTTGTTTCCCAGTCCTAAATGGAGTTGAATCACATGCAGTTTCTGGTCCTATGAGCAAGAGTTGTTTTCTGTAAAGGAAAGTCACTATTGTGCTCCCTTTGCCATACACAGTGCAAATAGCACTCGTGTCTGTTCCCAGCAAGTACAGTGTATTGGCCTGAAGAGGAGCTACTGCTCTTGTCAGTTTCCTAAGCAGAGTTGAACTAGATATGGCCCGTGTGTGTAGGAAGCACAGTTCTTTGTTCTGAGCAAGCTCACTGTTCGGACCCCATAAGAAACACAGTGGAGTAGAAGAGTGCTCTTTACTCAAAAGCAGAGTGTGATTCTTGTAAGGCGAGCTAGTGTTTGTTTCCCAGTCCTAAATGGAGTTGAATCACATGCAGTTTCTGGTCCTATGATCAAGAGTTGTTTTCTGGTAAGAAGAGTCACTATTGCCCTCCCATTGTCATACACAGGGCAAATAGCACTGGCGTCTGTTCCCAGCATGTACAGTGTATTGGACTGAAGATGATCTACTGTTCTTGTCAGTTTCCTAAGCAGAGTTGAACTAGATATGGCCCGTGTGTGTAGGAAGCACAGTTCTTTTGTTCTGAGCAAGTTCACTGTTCAGACCCCATAGGAAACACAGTAGAATAGAAGAGTGCTCTTTTCTCAAAAGCTGAGTGTGTTTCTTGTAAGGTGAGCTAGCGTTTGTTTCCCAGTCCAAAATGGAGTTGAATCACATGCAGTTTCTGGTCCTATTAGCAAGGAATGTTTTCTGGTAATTATAGTCACTATTGTGCTCCCTTTGCCATAAACAGTGCAAATAGCACTCACGTCTTTTCGCAGCAAGTACAGTGTATTGGACTGAAGAGGAACTAGTGTTCTTGTCAGTTTCCTAATTAGAGTTGAACTAGATATGGCCCGTGTGTGTAGGAAGCACAGTTCTTTTGTTCTGAGCAAGATCACTGTTCTGGCCCTATAGACAACACAGAAGTTAGAAGAGTGCTCTTTTCTCAGAAGCAGAGTTTGTTTCTTGTAAGACGAGCTAGCGTTTGTTTCCCAGTCCTAAATGGAGTTGAATTACATGCAGTTTCTTGTCTTATGAGCAAGAGTTGTTTTCTGGTAAGAAGAGTCACTATTGCGCTCCTATTGCCATACACAGTGCAAACAACACTCGCTACTGTTCTTTGCAAGTACAGTGTATTGGACAGAAGAGGAGCTACTGTTCTTGTCAGTTTCCTAATAAGAGTTGAACTACATATGGTCCGTGTGTGTAGGAAACACAGTTCTTTTGTTCTGAGCAAGCTCACTGTTCAGACCACATAGGAAACACAGTAGAATAGAAGAGTGCTCTTTTCTCAAAAGCAGAGTGTGTTTCTTGTAAGGCGAGCTAGCGTTTGTTTGCCAGTCCAAAATGGAGTTGAATCACATGCCGTTTCTGGTCCTACGAGCAAGGGATGTTTTCTGGTAAGGAAAGTTACTATTGTGCTCGCTTTGCCATAAACAGTGCAAATAGCACTCACGTCTGTTCCCAGCAAGTACAGTGTATTGGACTGAAGAGGAGCTACTGTTCTTGTCAGTTTCCTAAGCAGAGTTGAACTACATATGGCCCGTGTGTGTAGGAAGCACAGTTCTTTTGTTCTGAGCAAGCTTGTTGTTCTGGCCCTATAGGAAACACAGAAGAGTAGAAGAGTGCTCTTTTCTCAGAAGCAGAGTTTGTTTCTTGTAAGGCGAGCTAGCGTTTGTTTCCCAGTCCTAAATGGAGTTGAATCACATGCAGTTTCTGGTCCTACGAGCAAGAGTTGTTTTCTGCTAAGAAGAGTCACTATTGTGCTACCATTGCCATACACAGTGCAAATATCACTCGCGTCTGTTCCCAGCAAGTACAGTGTATTGGACAGAAGAGGAGCGACTGTTCTTGTCAGTTTCCTAAGCAGAGTTGAACTAGATATGGCCCGTGTGTGAAGCACAGTTCTTTTGTTCTGAGCAAGCTCAATTTTCGGACCCCATAGTAAACACAGTAGAGTAGAACAGTGCTCTTTTCTCAAAAGCAGAGTGTGTTTCTTGTAAGGCTAGCTAGCGTTTGTTTCCCAGTCCTAAACGGAGTTGAATCACATGCAGTTTTTGGTCCTATGAGCAAAGGATGTTTTCTGTTAAGGAAAGTCACTATTGTGCTACCTCTGCCATAAACAGTGCAAATAGCACTCGCGTCTGTTCCCAGCAAGTACAGTGTATTGGTCTGAAGAGGATCTACTCTTCCTTTCAGTTTCTTAAGCAGAGTTGAACTAGATATGGCCCGTGTGTGTAGGAAGCACAGTTTTTGTTCTGAGCAAGCTCACTGTTCTGGTCCTATAGGAAAGACAGAAGACTAGAAGAGTGCTCTTTTCTCAAAAGCAAAGTGTGTTTCATGTAAGGTGAGCTAACGTTTCTTTCCCAGTCCTAAATGGAGTTGAATAACATGCAGTTTCTGGTCCTATGAGCAAGAGTTGTTTTCTGGAAAGAAGAGTCACTATTGCAATCCTATTGCCATACACAGTGCAAACAACAGTCGCTACTGTTCTTTGCAAGTACAGTGTATTGGACTGAAGAGGAGCTACTGTCCTTGTCAGTTTCCTAAGCAGAGTTGAACTAGATATGGCCCGTGTGTGTAGGAAGCACAGTTCTTTTGTTCTGAGCAAGCTCACTGTTCAGACCCCATAGGAAACACAGTAGAATAGAAGAGTGCTCTTTTCTCAAAAGCAGAGTGTGTTTCTTGTAAGGTGAACTAGCGTTTGTTTCCCAGTCCAAAATGGAGTTGAATCACATGCAGTTTCTGGTCCTATGAGCAAGGGATGTTTTCTGGTAATTATAGTCACTATTGTGCTCCCTTTGCCATAAACAGTGCAAATAGCACTCACGTCTTTTCCCAGCAAGTACAGTGTATTGGACTGAAGAGGAGCTAGTGTTCTTGTCAGTTTCCTAATTAGAGTTGAACTAGATATGGCCCGTGTGTGTAGGAAGCACAGTTCTTTTGTTCTTAGCAAGCTCACTGTTCTGGCCCTATAGACAACACAGAAGAGTAGAAGAGTGCTCTTTTCTCAGAAGCAGAGTTTGTTTCTTGTAAGGCGAGCTAGCGTTTGTTTCCCAGTCCTAAATGGAGTTGAATTACATGCAGTTTCTTGTCTTATGAGCAAGAGTTGTTTTCTGGTAAGAAGAGTCACTATTGCGCTCCTATTGCCATACACAGTGCAAACAACACTTGCTACTGTTCTTTGCAAGTACAGTGTATTGGACAGAAGAGGAGCTACTGTTCTTGTCAGTTTCCTAATAAGAGTTGAACTAGATATGGCCCGTGTGTGTAGGAAACACAGTTCTTTTGTTCTGAGCAAGCTCACTGTTCAGACCACATAGGAAACACAGTAGAATAGAAGAGTGCTCTTTTCTCAAAAGCAGAGTGTGTTTCTTGTAAGGCGAGCTAGCGTTTGTTTGCTTGTCCAAAATGGAGTTGAATCACATGCCGTTTCTGGTCCTACGAGCAAGGGATGTTTTCTGGTAAGGAAAGTTACAATTGTGCTCCCTTTGCCATAAACAGTGCAAATAGCACTCACGTCTGTTCCCAGCAAGTACAGTGTATTGGACTGAAGAGGAGCTACTGTTCTTGTCAGTTTCCTAAGCAGAGTTGAACTAGATATGGCCCGTGTGTGAAGCACAGTTCTTTTGTTCTGAGCAAGCTCAATTTTTGGACCCCATAGTAAACACAGTAGAGTAGAACAGTGCTCTTTTCTCAAAAGCAGAGTGTGTTTCTTGTAAGGCTAGCTAGCTTTTGTTTCCCAGTCCTAAACGGAGTTGAATCACATGCAGTTTTTGGTCCTATGAGCAAAGGATGTTTTCTGTTAAGGAAAGTCACTATTGTGCTCCCTCTGCAATAAACAGTGCAAATAGCACTCGCGTCTGTTCCCAGCAAGTACAGTGTATTGGTCTGAAGAGGATCTACTCTTTCTTTCAGTTTCCTAAGCAGAGTTGAACTAGATATGGCCCGTGTGTGTAGGAAGCACAGTTTTTGTTCTGAGCAAGCTCACTGTTCTGGTCCTATAGGAAAGACAGAAGAGTAGGTGAGTGCTCTTTTCTCAAAAGCAGAGTGTGTTTCATGTAAGGTGAGCTAACGTTTCTTTCCCAGTCCTAAATGGAGTTGAATAACATGCAGTTTCTGGTCCTATGAGCAAGAGTTGTTTTCTGGTAAGAAGAGTCACTATTGCAATCCTATTGCCATACACAGTGCAAACAACAGTCGCTACTGTTCTTTGCAAGTACAGTGTATTGGACAGAAGAGGAGCTACTGTCCTTGTCAGTTTCCTAAGCAAAGTTGAACTAGATATGGCCCGTGTGTGTAGGAAGCACAGTTCTTTTGTTCTGAGCAAGCTCACTGTTCGGACCCCATAGGAAACACCGTAGAGTAGAAGAGTGCTCTTTTCTCAAAAGCAGAGTGTATTTCTTGTAAGGCCAGCTAGCGTTTGTTTCCCAGTCCTAAATGGAGTTGAATCACATGTAGTTTCTGATCCTAGGAGCAAGATTTGTTTTCTGGTAAGAAGAGTCACTATTGCGCTCCAATTGTCATACATAGGGCAAATAGCACTGGCGTCTGTTCCCCGCATGTACAGTGTATTGGACTGAAGAGGATCTAATGTTCTTGTCAGTTTCCTAAGCAGAGTTGAACTAGATATGGCCCGTGTGTGTAGGAAGCACAGTTCTTTTGATCTGAGCGAGCTCACTCTTCGGGCCTATAGGAAACACAGTAGAGTAGAAGAGTGCTCTCTTCTCAAAAGCAGAGTGTGTTTCTTGTAAGGCGAGCTTGCGTTTGTTTCCCATTCCTAAATGGAGTTGAATCACATGCAGTCTCTAGTCCTACCTGCAAGAGTTGTTTTCTGGAAAGGAAAGTCACTATTTTGCTCCCTTTGCCATACACAGTGCAAATAGCACTCGCGTCTGTTCCCAGCAAGTACAGTGTATTGGACTGAAGAGGAGCTACTGCTCTTGTCAGTTTCCTAAGCAGAGTTGAACTAGATATGCCCCGTGTGTGTAGGAAGCACATTTCTTTTGTTCTGAGCAAGCTCAGTGTTCTGGCCCTATAGGAAACACAGTAGAGTAGAAGAGTGCTCTTTTCTCCAAAGCAGAGTGTGTTTCTTCTAAGGAGAACTAGCGTTTGTTTCCAAGTCCTAAATGGAGTTGAATCACATGCAGTTTCTCGTCCTACAACCAAGAGTTGTTTTCTGGTAAGAAGAGTCACTATTGCGCTCCCATTACCATACACAGGGCAAAAAGCACTGGCGTCTGTTCCCAGCATGTACAGTGTATTGCATTAAAGAGGATCTACTGTTCTTGTCAGTTACCTAAGCAGAGTTGAACTAGATATGGACCGTGTGTGTAGGAAGCACAGTTCTTTTGTTCTGAGCAAGCTCACTGTTCGGACACCATAGGAAATACAGTATAATAGAAGAGTGCTCTTTTATCAAAAGCAGAGTGTGTTTCTTGTAAGGCTAGCTAGGGTTTGTTTCCCAGTCAGAAACAGATTTGAATCTCATGAGTTTCTGGTCCTTCGAGCAAGAGTTGTTTTTTGGTAAGAGGATTCACTATTTCGCTCCCATTGCCATACACACTGCAAATAGGACTCGCGTTTGTTCCCAGCATGTACAGTGTGTTGCACTGAAGAGGATCTACTGTTCTTGTCAGTTACCTAAGCAGAGTTGAACTAGATATGGCCCGTGTGTGTAGGAAGCACAGTTCTTTTGTTCTGAGCAAGCTCACTGTTCAGACCCCATAGGAAACACAGTAGAATAGAAGAGTGCTATTTTCTCAAAAGCAGAGTGTGTTTCTCGTAAGGCGAGCTAGCGTTTGTTTCCCAGTCCAAAATGGAGTTGAATCACATGCAGTTTATGGTCCTACGAGGAAGGGATGTTTTCTGGTAAGGAAAGTCACTATTGTGCTCCCTTTGCCATAAACAGTGCAAGTAGCACTCACGTCTGTTCCCAGCAAGTACAGTGTATTGGACTGAAGAGGAGCTACTGTTCTTGTCAGTTTCCTAAGCAGAGTTGAACTACATATGGCCCGTGTGTGTAGGAAGCACAGTTCTTTTGTTCTGAGCAAGCTCACTGTTTTGGCCCTATAGACAACACAGAAGAGTAGAAGAGTACTCTTTTCTCAGAAGCAGAGTGTGATTCTTGTAAGGCGAGCTAGCTTTTGTTTCCCAGTCCTAAATGGAGTTGAATCACATGCAGTCTCTGGTCCTACGAGCAGGAGTTGTTTTCTAGTACGAAGAGTCACTATTGTGCTCCCTTTGTCATACACAGGGCAAATAGCACTCGCGTCTGTTACCAGGATGTACAGTGTATTGGACTGAAGACGATCTACTGTTCTTGTCAGTTTACTAAGCAAAGTTGAACTAGATATGGCCGTGTGTGCAGGAAGTACACTTCTTGTGTTCTGAGCAAGCTCACTCTTCTGGCCCTATAGGAAACACAGGAGAGTAGAAGAGTGCTCTTTTCTCAAAATCAGAATGTGTTTCTTGTAAGGCGAGCTAGCGTTTGTTTCCCAGTCCTAAATTGAGTTCAATCACATGCAGTTCCTGTTCCTATGAGCAAGAGTTGTTTTATGGTAAGAAGAGTCACTATTGCGCTCCCATTGTCATACACAGGGCATATAGAACTGGTGTCTGTTCCCAGCATGTAAAGTGTATTGGACTGAAGAGGATCTACTCTTCTTGTCAGTTTCCTAAGCAGAGTTGAACTAGATATGGCCCGTGTGTGTAGGAAGCACAGTTCTTTTGTTCTGAGTGAGCTCACTCTTCTGGCCTATAGGAAACACAATAGAGTAGAAGAGTGCTCTTTTCTCAAAAGCAGAGTGTGTTTTTTGTAAGGCGAGCTTGCGTTTGTTTCCCAGTCCTAAATGGAGTTGAATTACATGCAGTTTCTAGTCCTATGAGCAAGAGTTGTTTTCTGGAAAGGAAAGTCACTATTGTGCTCCCTTTGCCATACACAGTGCAAATAGCACTCGCGTCTGTTCCCAGCAGGTACAGTGTATTGGAATGAAGAGGAGCTACTGTTCTTGTCAGTTTCCTAAGCAGAGTTGAACTAGATATGGCCCGTGTGTGTAGGAAGCACAGTTCTTTTGTTCTGAGCAAGCTCACTGTTCTGGTCCTATAGGAAACACAGTAGAGTAGAAGAGTGCTCTTTTCTCCAAAGCAGAGTGTGTTTCTTCTAAGGTGAACTAGCGTTTGTTTCCAAGTCCTAAATGGAGTTGAATCACATGCAGTTTCTAGTCCTACAACCAAGAGTTGTTTTCTGGTAAGAAGAGTCACTATTGCGCTCCCATTACCATACACAGGGCAAATAGCACTCCCGTCTCTTCCAGCATGTACAGTGTATTGCACTGAAGATGATCTACTGTTCTTGTCAGTTACCTAAGCAGAGTTGAACTAGATATGGCCCGTGTGTGTAGAAAGCACAGTTCTTTTGTTCTGAGCAAGCTCCCTGTTTGGACCCCATAGGAATCACAGTAGAATTGAAGAGTGCTCTTTTCTCAAAAGCGGAGTGTGTTTCTTGTAAGGCTAGCTGGCGGTGTTTCCCAGTCAGAAACAGATTTGAATCTCATGAGTTTCTGGTCCTACGAGCAAGAGTTGTTTTCTGGTAAGAGGAGTCACTATTTCGTTCCCATTGCCATACACAGTGCAAATAGGACTCGCGTCTGTTCCCAGCATGTACAGTGTATTGCATTGAAGATGATCTATTGTTCTTGTCAGTTACCTAAGCAGAGTTGAACTAGATATGGCCCGTGTGTGTAGGAAGCACAGTTCTTTTGTTCTGAGCAAGCTCACTGTTCAGACCACATAGGAAACACAGTAGAATAGAAGAGTGCTCTTTTCTCAAAAGCAGAGTGTGTTTCTCGTAAGGCGAGCTAGCGTTTGTTTCCCAGTCCAAAATGGAGTTGAATCACATGCAGTTTCTGGTCCTACGAGCAAGGGATGTTTTCTGGTAAGGAAAGACACTATTGTGCTCCATTTGCCACAAACAGTGCAAATAGCACTCACGTCTGTTCCCAGCAAGTACAGTGTATTGGACTGAAGAGGAGCTACTGTTCTTGTCAGTTTCCTAAGCAGAGTTGAACTACATATGGCCCGTGTGTGTAGGAAGCACAGTTCTTTTGTTCTGAGCAAGCTCACTGTTCTGGCCTTATAGACAACACAGAAGAGTAGAAGAGTGCTCTTTTCTCAGAAGCAGAGTTTGTTTCTTGTAAGGCGAGCTAGCGTTTGTTTCCCAGTCCTAAATGGAGTTGAATTACATGCAGTTTCTTGTCTTATAAGCAAGAGATGTTTTTTTGGTAAGAAGAGTCACTATTGCGCTCCTATTGCCATACACAGTGCAAACAACACTCGCTACTGTTCTTTGCAAGTACAGTGTATTGGACAGAAGAGGAGCTACTGTTCTTGTCAGTTCCCTATAGAATTGAACTAGATAGGGCCCGTGTGTGTAGGAAGCACAGTTCTTTTGTTTTGAGCAAGCTTGTTGTTCTGGCCCTATAGGAAACACAGAAGAGTAGAAGAGTGCTCTTTTCTCAGAAGCAGAGTTTGTTTCTTGTAAGGCGAGCTAGCGTTTGTTTCCCAGTCCTAAATGGAGTTGAATCACATGCAGTTTCTGGTCCTATGGGCAAGAGTATTTTTCCTGAAAGGAAAGTCACTATTGTGCTCCCTTTGCCGTACACAGTGCAAATAGCACTCGCGTCTGTTCCCAGCAAGTACAGTGTATTTGACTGAAGAGGAGCTACTCCTCTGGTCAGTTTCCTAAGCAGAGTTGAACTAGATATGGCCCGTGTGTGTAGGAAGCACAGTTCTTTGTTCTGAGCAAGCTCACTCTTCGGACACCATAGGAAACACAGTAGAGTAGAAGAGTGCTCTTTACGCAAAAGCAGAGTGTGTTTCATGTAAGGCTAGCTAGTGTTTGTTTCCCAGTCCTAAATGGAGTTGAATCTCATGCAGTTTCTGGTCCTATGATGAAGAGTTGTTTTCTGGTAAGAAGAGTTACTATTGCCCTCCCATTGTCATACACAGGGCAAATAGCACCGGCGTCTGTTCCCAGCATGTACAGTGTATTGGACTGAAGATGATCTACTGTTCTTGTCAGTTTCAAAAGCAGAGTTGAACTAGATATGGCCCATGTGTGTAGGAAGCACAGTTCTTTTTTTCTGAGCAAGCTCACTATTCGGACCCCATAGGAAACACAGTAGAATAGAAGAGTGCTCTTTTCTCAAAAGCAGAGTGTGTTTCTTCTAAGACGAGCTAGCGTTTGTTTCCCAGTCCTAAATGGAGTTGAATTACATGCAGTTTCTTGTCTTATGAGCAAGAGTTGTTTTCTGGTAAGAAGAGTCACTATTGCGCTCCTATTGCCATACACAGTGCAAACAACACTCGCTACTGTTTTTTGCAATTACAGTGTATTGGACAGAAGAGGAGCTACTGTTCTTGTCAGTTTCCTAAGAAGAGTTGAACTAGATATGGCCCGTGTGTGTAGGAAACACAGTTCTTTTGTTCTGAGCAAGCTCACTGTTTAGACCCCATAGGAAACACAGTAGAATAGAAGAGTGCTCTTTTCTCAAAAGCAGAGTGTGTTTCTTGTAAGGCGAGCTAGCGTTTGTTTGCCAGTCCAAAATGGAGTTGAATCACATGCAGTTTATGGTCCTACGAGCAAGGGATGTTTTCTGGTAAGGAAAGTCACTATTGTGCTCCCTTTTCCATAAACAGTGCAAATAGCACTCACGTCTGTTCCCAGCAAGTACAGTGTATTGGACTGAAGAGGAGCTACTGTTCTTGTCAGTTTCCTAAGCAGACTTGAACTACATATGTCCCGTGTGTTTAGGAAACACAGTTCTTTTGTTCTGAGCAAGCTTGTTGTTCTGGCCCTATAGGAAACACAGAAGAGTAGAAGAGTGCTCTTTTCTCAGAAGCAGAGTTTGTTTCTTGTAAGGCGAGCTAGCGTTTGTTTCCCAGTCCTAAATGGAGTTGAATCACATGCAGTTTCTGGTCCTACGAGCAAGAGTTGTTTTCTGGTAAGAAGAGTCACTATTGTGCTACCATTGCCATACACAGTGCAAATATCACTCGCGTCTGTTCCCAGAAATTACAGTGTATTGGACAGAAGAGGAGCTACTGTTCTTGTCAGTTTCCTGAGCAGAGTTGAACTAGATATGGCTCGTGTGTGTGAACCACAGTTCTTTTGTTCTGAGCAAGCTCAATTTTCGGACCCCATAGTAAACACAGTAGAGTAGAAGAGTGCTCTTTTCTCAAAAGCAGAGTGTGTTTCTTGTAAGGCTAGCTAGCGTTTGTTTCCCAGTCCTAAATGGAGTTGAATCCCATGCAGTTTTTGGTCCTACGAGCAAAGGATGTTTTCTGGTAAGGAAAGTCACTATTGTGCTCCCTCTGCCATAAACAGTGCAAATAGCACTCGCGTCTGTTCCCAGCAAGTACAGTGTATTGGTCTGAAGAGGATCTACTGTTCTTTTCACTTTCCTAAGCAGAGTTGAACTAGATAAGGCCCGTGTGTGTAGGAAACACAGTTTTTTTGTTCTGAGCAAGCTCACTGTTTTGGCCCTATAGGAAACAAAGTAGAGTAGAAGAGTGCTCTTTTCTCAAAAGCAGAGTGTGTTTCTTGTAAGGCAGGCTAGCTTTTGTTTCCCAGTCCTAAATGGAGTTGAATCACATGCAGTCTCTGGTCCTACGAGCAAGAGTTGTTTTCTAGTACGAAGAGTCACTATTGTGCTCCCTTTGTCATATACAGGGCAAACAGCACTCGTGTCTGTTCCCAGGATATACAGTGTATTGGACTGAAGACGATCTACTGTTCTTGTCAGTTTCCTAAGCAAAGTTGAACTAGATATGGCCCGTGTGTGCAGGAAGTACACTTCTTTTGTTCTGAGCAAGCTCACTCTTCTGGCCCTATAGGAAACACAGGAGAGTAGAAGAGTGCTCTTTTCTCAAAAGCAGAATGTGTTTCTTAAGGCGAGCTAGCGTTTGTTTCCCAGTCCTAAATGGAGTTGAATCACATGCAGTTTTTAATCCTACGAGCAAGAGTTGTTTTCTGGAAAGGAAAGTCACTATTGTGCTCCCTTTGACATACACAGTGCAAATAGCACTCGCGTCTGTTCCCAGCAAGTACAGTGTATTGGACTGAAGAGGAGCTACTGTTCTTGTCAGTTTCCTAAGCAGAGTTGAACTAGATATGGCCCGTGTGTTTAGGAAGCACAGTTCTTTTGTTCTGAGCAAGCTCACTGTTCTGGCCCTATAGGAAACACAGTAGAGTAGAAGAGTGCTCTTTTCTCCAAAGCAGAGTGTGTTTCTTCTAAGGCGAACTAGCGTTTGTTTCCAAGTCCTAAATGGAGTTGAATCACATGCAGTTTCTGGTCCTACAACCAAGAGTTGTTTTTTGGTAAGAAGAGTCACTATTGCGCTCCCATTACCATACACAGGGCAAATAGCACTCGCGTCTGTTCCCAGGATGTACAGTGTATTGCACTGAAGAGGATCTACTGTTCTTGTCAGTTACCTAAGCAGAGTTGAACTAGATATGGCCCGTGTGTGTAGGAAGCACAGTTCTTTTGTTCTGAGCAAGCTCACTGTTTGGACCCCATAGGAAACATAGTAGAGTAGAAGAGTGCTCTTTTCTCTAAAGCAGAGTGTGTTTCATGTAAGGCGAGCTAGCATTTGTTTCCTAGTCCTAAATGGAGTTGAGTCACATGCAGTTTTTGGTCCTACGAGCAAAAGTTGTTTTCTGGTAAGAAGAGTCACTATTGTGCTCCAAATGCCATACACAGTGCAAATAGCACTCCCGTCTGTTCCCAGCAAGTACAGTGTATTGGACTGAATAGGAGCTACTGTTCTTGTCAGTTTCCTAAGCAGAGATGAACTAGATATGGTCCATGTGTGTAGGAAGCACAGTTCTTTTGTTCTGAGCAAGCTTACTGTTTGGACCCCATAGGAAACACCGTAGAGTAGAAGAGTGCTCTTTTCTCAAAAGCAGAGTGTGTTTCTTTTAAGGCGAGCTAGCATTTGTTTCCCAGTTCTAAATGGCGTTGAATCACATGCAGTTTGTGGTCCTACGAGCAAGAGTTGTTTTCTGGTAAGGAAAGTCACTATTGTGCTCTCATTGCCATACACAGTGCAAATAGCACATGCGTCTGTTCCCAGCAAGTACAGTGTATTGGACAGAAGAGGAGCTACTGTTCTTGTCAGTTTCCTAAGCAGAGTTGAACTAGATAAGGCCCGTGTGTGTAGGAAGCACAGTTCATTTGTTCTGAGCAAGCTCACTGTTCTGGCCCTTTAGGAAACACAGTAGAGTAGAAGAGTGCTCTTTTCTAGAAAGCAGAGTGTGTTTCTTGTAAAGCGAGCTAGAGTTTGTTTTTCAGTCCTAAATGGAGTTGAGTCACATGCAGTTTTTTGTCCTATGAGCAAGAGTTGTTTTCTGGTAAGACGAGTCACTATTGTGCTCCAATTGCCATACACCTTGCAAATAGCACATGCGTCTGTTCCCAACAAGTACAGTGTATTGGACTGAAGAGGATCTACTGTTCTTGTCAGTTTCCTAAGCAGAGTTGAACTAGATATGGCCCGTGAGTGTAGGAAGCACAGTTCTTTTGTTCTGAACAAGCTCACTTTTCGGACCCCATAGGAAACACAGTAGAGTAGAAGACTGCTCTTTTCTCAAAAGCAGAGTGTGTTTCATGTAAGGCGAGCTAGCATTTTTTCCTAGTCCTAAATGGAGTTGAATCACATGCAGTTTCTGGTCCTATGAGCAAGAGTTGTTTTCTGTTAAGGAAAGTCACTATTGTGCTCCCATTGCCATACACAGTGCAAATAGCACTCGTGTCTTTTCCCAGCAAGTAAGGTGTATCGGACTGAAGAGGGGCTACTCTTCTTGTCTGTTTCCTAAGCAGAGTTGAACTAGATATGGCCCGTGTGTGGGAAGCTCAGTTCTTTTGTTCTGAGCAAGCTCACTGTTCTGGCCCTATAGGAAACACAGTAGAGTAGAAGAGTGCTCTTTTCTCTAAAGCAGAGTGTGTTTCTTGTAAGGCGAGCCAGCGTTTGTTTTCCAGTCCTAAATGGAGTTGAATCACATGCAGTTTATGGTCCTATGAGCAAGAGTTTTTTTGTGGTAAGAATAGTCACTATTGCGCTGCCATTGCCATACACAGGACAAATAGCACTAGCGTCTGTTCCCAGCAAGTACAGTGTATTGGACTGAATAGGAGCTACTGTTCTTGTCAGTTTCCTAAGCAGAGTTGAACAACATATGGTCCGTGTGTGTAGGAAGCACAGTTCTTTTGTTCTGAGCAATCTCACTGTTTGGACCCCTTAGGAAACACAGTAGAGTAGAAGAGTGCTCTTTTCTCTAAAGCAGAGTGTGTTTCTTGTAAGGAGAGCTAGCGTTTGTTTCCCAGTCCTAAATGGAGTTGAATCACATGCTGTTTCTGGTCCTACGAGCAAGAGTTGTTTTATGGTAAGAATAGTCACTATTGCGCTGCCATTGCCATACACAGGACAAATAGCACTGGCGTCTGTTCCCAGCAAGTACAGTGTATTGGACTGAAGAGGATCTACTGTTTCTGTCAGGTTCCTAAGCAGAATTGAACTAGATATGGCCTTGTGTGTAGGAAGCACAGTTCTTTTGTTCTGAGCAAGCTCACTGTTCGGACCCCATAGGAAACACAGTAGAGTAGAGGAGTGCTCTTTTTTAAAAAGCAGAGTGTGTTTCTTGTAAGGCGAGCTAGCGTTTGTTTCCTAGTCCTAAATGGAGTTGAATCACATGCAGTTTCTGGTCCTAGGAGCAAGAGTTGTTTTCTGGTAAGGAAAGTCACTATTGCGCTCCCATTGCCATACACAGTGCAAATAGCACTCACGTCTGTTCCCAGCAAGTACAGTGTATTGGACTGAAGAGGTGCTACTTTTCTTGTCAGTTTCCTAAGCAGAGTTGAACTAGATATGATCTGTGTGTGTATGAAGCACAGTTCTTTTGTTCTGAGCAAGCTCACTGTTTGGACCCCATAGGAAACATATTAGAGTAGAAGAGTGCTCTTTTCTCTAAAGCAGAGAGTGTTTCTTGTAAGGCGAGCTAACGTTTGTTTCCCAGTCCAAAATGGAGTGGAATCACATGCAGTTTCTGGTCTTACGAGCAAGAGTTGTTTTCTGGTAAGGAAAGTCACTATTGCGCTCCCATTGCCATACACAGTGCAAATAGTACTCACGTCTGTTCCCAGCAAGTACAGTGTATTGGACTGAAGAGGATCTACTGTTCTTGTCAGTTTCCTAAGCAGAGTTGAACTAGATATGGCCCGCGTGTTTAGGAAGCACAGTTATTATGTTCTGAGGAAGCTCACTGTTCTGGCCCTATAGGAAACACAGTAGAGTAGAAGAGTGCTCTTTTCTCTAAAGCAGAGTGTGTTTCTTGTAAGGCGAGCTCGCATTTGTTTCCCAGTCTTAAATGGATTTGAATCACATGCAGTTTTTGGTCCTACAAGCAAGAGTTGTTTTCTGGTAAGAAGAGTCACTATTGTGTTCCAAATGCCATACACAGTGCAAATAGCACTCCCGTCTGTTCCCAGCAAGTACAGTGTATTGGACTGAATAGGAGCTACTGTTTCTTGTCAGTTTCCTAAGCAGAGTTGAACTAGATATGGTCCATGTGTGTAGGAAGAACAGTTCTTTTGTTCTGAGCAAGCTTACTGTTTGGACCCCATAGGAAACACCGTAGAGTAGAAGAGTGTCTTTTCTCAAAAGCAGAGTGTGTTTCTTGTAAGGCGAGCTAGCGTTTGTTTCCCAGTCCTAAATGGAGTTGAATCACATGCAGTTTCTGATCCTATGAGCAAGAGTTTTTTTCTGGTTAGGAAAGTCACTATTGCTCTCCCATTGCCATACACAGAACAAATAGCACTCGCGTCTGTACCCAGCAAGTACAGTGTATCAGACTGAAGAGGAGCTACTGTTCTTGTCAGTTTCCTAAGCAGAGTTGAACTAGATGTGGCCCGTGTGTGTAGGAAGCACAGTTCTTTTGTTCTGAGCAAGCTCACTGTTCTGGCCCTATAGGAAACACAGTAGAGTATAAGAGTGCGCTTTTCTCAAAAGTAGAGTATGTTTCTTGTAAAGCAAGCTAGTGTTTGTTTCCTAGTCCTAAATGGAGTTGAATCACATGCAGTTTCTGGTCCTACGAGGAAGAGTTGTTTTCTGGTAAGGAAAGTCACTATTGCGCTCCCATTGCCATACACAGGGCAAATAGCACTCCCGTCTGTTCCCAGCAAGTACAGTGTATTGGACTGAATAGGAGCTACTGTTCTTGTCAGTTTCCTAAGCAGAGTTGAACTACATATGGTCCGTGTGTGTAGGAAGCACAGTTCTTTTGTTCTGAGCAAGCTCACTGTTTGGACCCCTTATGAAACACAGTAGAGTAGAAGAGTGCTCTTTTCTCTAAAGCAGAGTGTGTTTCTTGTAAGGAGAGCTAGCGTTTGGTTCCCAGTCCTAAATGGAGTTGAATCACATGCTGTTTCTGGTCCTACGAGCAAGAGTTGTTTTATGGTAAGAATAGTCACTATTGCGCTGCCATTGCCATACACAGGACAAATAGCACTGGCGTCTGTTCCCAGCAAGTACAGTGTATTGGACTGAAGAGGCTCTACTGTTCTTGTCATGTTCCTAAGCAGAATTGAACTAGATATGACCGTGTGTGTAGGAAGCACAGTTCTTTTGTTCTGAGCAAGCTCACTGTTCGGACCCCATAGGAAACACAGTAGAGTAGAGGAGTGCTCTTTTTTAAAAAGCAGAGTGTGTTTCTTGTAAGGCGAGCTAGCGTTTGTTTCCTAGTCCTAAATGGTGTTGAATCACATGCAGTTTCTGTTCCTAGGAGCAAGAGTTGTTTTCTGGTAAGGAAAGTCAATATTGCGCTCCCATTGCCATACACAGTGCAAATATCACTCACGTCTGTTCCCAGCAAGTACAGTGTATTGGACTGAATAGGTGCTACTGTTCTTGTCAGTTTCCTAAGCAGAGTTGAACTAGATATGATCCGTGTGTGTAGGAAGCACAGTTCTTTTGTTCTGAGCAAGCTCACAGTTCTGGCCCTATAGGAAACACAGTAGAGTAGAAGAGTGCTCTTTTCTCAAAAGCAGAGTGTGTTTCTTGTAAGGCGAGCTAGCGTTTGTTTTCTAGTCCTAAATGGAGTTGAATCACATGCAGTTTCTGGTCCTACAAAGAAGAGTTGTTTTCTGGTAAGGAAAGTCACTATCGTGCTCCCATTGCCATACACAGGGCAAATAGCACTGGCGTCTTTTCCCAGCAAGTACAGTGTATTGGACTGAAAGGAGCTACTGTTCTTGTCAGTTTCCTAAGCAGAGTTGAACTACATATGGTCCGTGTGTAGGAAGCACAGTTCTTTTGTTCTGAGCAGGCTCACTCTTTGGACCCCTTAGGAAACACAGTAGAGTAGAAGAGTGCTCTTTTCTCTAAAGCAGAGTGTGTTTCTTGTAAGGCGTGCTAGCGTTTGTTTCCCAGTCCTAAATGGAGTGGAATCACATGCAGTTTCTGGTCCTACGAACAAGACTTGTTTTATGGTAAGAATAGTCACTATTGCGCTGCCATTGCCATACACAGGACAAATAGCACTGTCGTCTGTTCCCAGCAAGTACAGTGTATTGGACTGAAGAGGATCTGCTGTTTCTGTCAGGTTCCTAAGCAGAATTGAACTAGATATGGCCGTGTGTGTAGGAAGCACAGTCCTTTTTTTCTGAGCAAGCTCACTGTTCGGACGCCATAGGAAACACAGTAGAGTAGAAGAGTGCTCTTTTCTCAAAAGCAGAGTATGTTTCTTGTAAAGCGAGCTAGAGTTTTTTTTTTCAGTCCTAAATGGAGTTGAGTCACATGCAGTTTTTTGTCCTACGAGCAAGAGTTGTTTTCTGGTAAGACGAGTCACTATTGTGCTCCAATTGCCATACACAGTGAAAATAGCACATGCATCTGTTCCCAGCAAGTACAGTGTATTGGACTGAAGAGGAGCTACTGTTCTTGTCAGTTTCCTAAGCAGAGTTGAACTAGATATGGCCCGTGTGTGTAGGAAGCACAGTTTTTTGTTCTGAACAAGCTCACTTTTCGGACCCCATAAGAAACACAGTAGAGTAGAAGAGTGCTCTTTTCTCAAAAGCAGAGTGTATTTCTTGTAAAGCAAGCTAGAGTTTGTTTTTCAGTCCGAAATGGAGTTGAGTCACATGCAGTTTTTTGTCCTACGAGCAAGAGTTGTTTTCTGGTAAGACGAGTCACTATTGTGCTCCAATTGCCATACACAGTGCAAATAGCACTGGCGTCTGTTCCCAGCAAGTACAGTGTATTGGACTGAAGAGGATCTACTATTCTTGTCAGGTTCCTAAGTAGAATTGAACTAGATATGGCCGTGTGTGTAGGAAGCACAGTTCTTTTGTTCTGAGCAAGCTCACTTTTCGGACCCCATAGGAAACACATTAGTGTAGAAGAGTGCTCTTTTCTCAAAAGCAGAGTGTGTTTCTTATAAGGCGAGCTAGCGTTTGTTTCCCAGTCCTAAATGGAGTTGAATCACATGCAGTTTCTGGTCCTACGAGCAAGAATTGTTTTCTGGTAAGGAAAGTCACTCTTGCGCTCCCATTGCCATACCCAGTGCAAATAGCACTCGCATCTGTTCCCAGCAAGTACAGTGTATTGGGCTGAAGAGGAGCTACTGTTCTTGTCAGTTTCCTAAGCAGATTTGAACTAGATATGGCCCGTGTGTGAAGGAAGCACAGTTCTTGTGTTCTGAGCAAGCTCACTGTTCTGGCCCTATAGGAAACACAGTAGAGTAGAAGAGTGCTCTTTTCTCAAAAGCAGAGTGTGTGTCTTGTAAGGCGAGCTAGCATTTGTTTCCCAGTCTTAAATGGAGTTGAATCACATGCAGTTTCTGGTCCTACAAGCAAGAGTTGTTTTCTGGTAAGAATAGTCACTATTGCGCTGCCATTGCCATACACAGGACAAATAGCACTGGCGTCTGTTCCCAGCATGTACAGTGTATTGGACTGAAGAGGATCTACTGCTCTTGTCAGGTTCCTAAGCAGAATTGAACTAGATATGGCCCTGTGTAGGAAGCACAGTTCTTTTGTTCTGAGCAAGCTCACTGTTCGAGCCCATAGGAAACACAGTAGAGTAGAAGAGTGCTCTTTTCTCAAAAGCAGAGTGTGTTTTTTGTAAGGCAAGCTAGCGTTTGTTTCCCAGTCCTAAATGGAGTTGAATCACATGCAGTTTCTGGTCCTACGAGCAAGAGTTGTTTTCTGGTAAGGAAAGTCACTATTGCGCTCCCATTGCCATACACAGTGCAAATAGCAATCGCGTCTTTTCCCAACAAGTACAGTGTATCAGACTGAAGAGGATCTACTGTTCTTGTCAGGTTCCTAAGCAGACTTGAACTAGATATGGCCCGTGTGTTTAGGAAGCACAGTTCTTTTGTTCTGAGCAAGCTCACTGTTCGAGCCCATAGGACACACAGTAGAGTAGAAGAGTGCTCTTTTCTCTAAAGCAGAGTGTGTTTCTTGTAAGGCGAGCTCGCGTTTGTTTCCCAGTCTTAAATGGAGTTGATTCACATGCAGTTTTTGGTCCTACGAGCAAGAGTTGTTTTCTGGTAAGAAGAGTCACTATTGTGCTGCAATTCCCATACACAGTGCAAAAAGCACTCCCGTCTGTTCCCAGCAAGTACAGTGTATTGGACTGAATAGGAGCTACTGTTCTTGTCAGTTTCCTAAGCAGAGTTGAATAGATATGGTCCATGTGTTTAGGAAGCACAGTTATTTTGTTCTGAGCAAGCTTACTGTTCGGACACCATAGGAAAAACCATAGAGTAGAAGAGTGTCTTTTCTCAAAAGCAGAATGTGTTTCTTGTAAGGCGAGCTAGCATTTGTTTCCCAGTTCTAAATGGTGTTGAATCACATGCAGTTTGTGGTCCTACGAGCAAGAGTTGTTTTCTGGTAAGGAAAGTCACTATTGTGCTCTCATTGCCATACACAGTGCAAATAGCACATGCGTCTGTTCCCAGCAAGTACAGTGTATTGGACAGAAGAGGAGCTACTGTTCTTGTCAGTTTCCTAAGCAGAGTTGAACTACATATGGTCCATGTGTGTAGGAAGGACAGTTGTTTTGTTCTGAGCAAGCTCACTGTTTGAACCCCATAGGAAACACAGTAGAAAAGAAGAGTGCTCTTTTCTCTAAAGCAGAGTGTGTTTCTTGTATGGCGAGCTCGCGTTTGTTTCCCAGTCCTAAATGGAGTTGAGTCACAGGCAGTTTTTGGTCCTACGAGCAAGAGTTGTTTTCTGGTAAGAAGAGTCACTATTGCGCTCCAAATGCCATACACAGTGCAAATAGCACTGGCGTCTGTTCCCAGCAAGTACAGTGTATTGGACTGAAGAGGATCTACTATTCTTGTCAGGTTCCTAAGTAGAATTGAACTAGATATGGCCGTGTGTGTAGAAGGACAGTTCATTTGTTCTGAGCAAGCTCACTGTTCGGACCCCATAGGAAACACATTAGAGTAGAAGAGTGCTCTTTTCTCAAAAGCAGAGTGTGTTTCTTGTAAGGCGAGCTATCATTTGTTTCCCAGTTCTAAATGGCGTTGAATCACGTGCAGTTTGTGGTCCTACGAGCAAGAGTTGTTTTCTGGTAAGGAAAGTCACTATTGCGCTCCCATTGCCATACACAGTGCAAATAGCCCATGCGTCTGTTCCCAGCAAGTACAGTGTATTGGACTGAAGAGGAGCTACTGTTCTTGTCAGATTCTTAAGCAGAATTGAACTAGATATGGCCGTGTGTGTAGGAAGCACAGTTCTTTTGTTCTGAGCAAGCTCATTGTTCGGACCCCATAAGAAACACATTAGAGTAGAAGAGTGCTCTTTTTTCAAAAGCAGAATGTGTTTCTTATAAGGCGAGCAAGCGTTTGTTTCCCAGTCATAAATGGAGTTGAATCACATGCAGTTTCTGGTCCTACGAGCAAGAGTTGTTTTCTGGTAAGGAAAGTCACTATTGCGCTCGCTTTGCCATACACAGTGCAAATAGCAATCGCGTCTTTTCCCAACAAGTACAGTGTATCGGACTGAAGAGGAGCTACTGTTCTTGTCTGTTTCCTAAGCAGAGTTGAACTAGATATGGCCCGTGTGTGTAAAAAGCACAGGTCTTATGTTCTGAGCAAGCTCACTGTTCTGGCCCTATAGGAAACACAATAGAGTAGAAGAGTGCTCTTTTCTCAAAAGCAGAGTGTGTTTCTTGTAAGGCGAGCTAGCGTTTGTTTTCTAGTCCTAAATGGAGTTGAATCACATGCAGTTTCTGGTCCTACAAAGAAGAGTTGTTTTCTGGTAAGGAAAGTCACTATTGTGCTCCCATTGCCATACACAGGGCAAATAGCACTGGCGTCTTTTCCCAGCAAGTACAGTGTATTGGACTGAATAGGAGCTACTGTTCTTGTCAGTTTCCTAAGCAGAGTTGAACTACATATGGTCCGTGTGTAGGAAGCACAGTTCTTTTGTTCTGAGCAAGCTCAGTGTTTGGACAACTTAGGAAACACAGTAGAGTAGAAGAGTGCTCTTTTCTCTAAAGCAGAGTGTGTTTCTTGTAAGGCGTGCTAGCGTTTGTTTCCCAGTCCTAAATGGAGTGGAATCACATGCAGTTTCTGGTCCTATGAGCAAGAGTTGTTTTATGGTAAGAATAGTCACTATTGCGCTGCCATTGCCATACACAGGACAAATAGCACTATCGTCTGTTCCCAGCAAGTACAGTGTATTGGACTGAAGAGGATCTACTGTTTCTGTCAGGTTCCTAAGCAGAATTGAACTAGATATGGCCGTGTGTGTAGGAAGCACAGTTCTTTTGTTCTGAGCAAGCTCACTGTTCGGACCCCATAGGAAACACAGTAGAGTAGAAGAGTGCTCTTTTCTCAAAAGCAGAGTGTGTTTTTTATAAGGCGAGCTAGCGTTTGTTTCCCAGTCCTAAATGGAGTAAATCCCATGGAGTTTCTGGTACTACGAGCAAGAGTTGTTTTCTGCTAAGAAGAGTCACAATTGCGCTGCCATTGCCATACACAGGACAAATAGCCCTGGCATCTGTTCACAGCAAGTACAGTGTATTGGACTGAAGAGGATCTACTGTTCTTGTCAGGTTCCTAAGCAGAGTTGAACTAGATATGGCCCGTGTGTAGGAAGCACAGTTATTATGTTCTGAGCAAGCTCACTGTTCTGGCCCTATAGGAAACACAGTAGAGTAGAAGAGTGCTCTTTTCTCTAAATCAGAGTGTGTTTCTTGTAACGTGACCTAGCATTTGTTTCCCAGTCCTAAATGGAGTTGAATCACATGCACTTTTTGGCCCTATGAGCAAGGATTGTTTTCTGGTAAGGAAAGTCACTATTGTGCTCCCTTTGCCATACACAGTTCAAATAGCACTGGCGTCTGTTCCCAGCAAGTACAGTGTATTGGCCTGAAGAGGAGCGACTGTTCTTGTCAGTTTCCTAAGCAGAGTTGAACTAGATATGGCCCGTGTGTAGGAAGCACAGTTCTTTTGTTCTGAGGAAGCTCACTGTTCTGCCCCTATAGGAAACACAGAAGAGTAGAAGAGTGCTCTTTTCTCAAAAGCAGAGTGTGTTTCTTGTAAGGCGAGCTAGCGTTTGTTTCCCAGTCCTAAATGGAGTTGAATCCCATGCAGTTTCTAGTCCTACGAGCAAGAGTTGTTTTCTGGTAAGAAGAGTCACTATTGTGCTTCCATTGCCATACACAGTGCAAATAGCACTGCCATCTGTTCCCAGCAAGTACAGTGTATTGGACAGAATAGGAGCTACCATTCTTGTCAGTTTCCTAAGCAGAGTTGAACTAGATATGGCCCGTGTGTGTGAAGCACAGTTCTTTTGTTCTGAGCAAGCTCAATTTTCGGACCCCATAGGAAACACAGTAGAGTAGAATAGTGCTCTTTTCTCAAAAGTAGAGTGTGTTTCTTGTAAGGCTAGCTGGTGTTTGTTTCCCAGTCAGAAACGGAGTTGAATCCCATGCAGTTTCTGGTCCTACGAGCAAGAGTTGTTTTCTGGTAAGAAGAGTCTCTATTGTGCTCCCATTGCCATACACAGTGCAAATAGCACTCGCGTCTGCTCCCAGCAAGTACAGTGTATTGGACTGAAGAGGATCTACTGTTCTTGTCAGTTTCCTAAGCAGAGTTTAACTAGATATAGCGTGTGTGTGTAGGAAGCACAGTTCTTTTGTTCTGAGCAAGCTTACTGTTCTGGCCCTATAGGAAACACAATAGAGTAGAAGAGTGCTCTTTTCTCAAAAGCAGAGTGTGTTTCTCGTAAGGTGAGCTAGCGCTTGTTTCCCAGTCCTAAATGGAGTTGAATCACATGCAGTTTTTGTTCCTACGAGCAAGGGATGTTTTTTGGTAAGGAAAGTCACTATTGTTCTTCCTTTGCCATAAACATTGCAAATAGCACTCGCGTCTGTTCCCAGCAAGTACAGTGTATTGGACTGACGAGGATCTACTGTTCTTGTCTGTTTCCTTAGCAGAGTTGAACTAGATATGGCCCGTGTGTTTAGGAAGCACAGTTATTATGTTCTGAGCAAGTTCACTGTTCTGGCCCTATAGGAAACACAGTAGAGTAGAAGAGTGCTCTTTTCTCTAAATCAGAGTGTGTTTCTTGAAAGGTGAGCTAGCGTTTGTTTCCCAGTCTTAAATGGAGTTTAATCACATGGAGTTTTTGGCCCTACGAGCAAGGGATGTTTTCTGGTAAGGAAAGTCACTATTGTGCTCCCTTTGCCATACACAGTGCAAATAGCACTCGCGTCTGCTCCCAGCAAGTACAGTGTATTGGACTGAAGAGGAGCTACTGTTCTTGTCAGTTTCCTAAGTAGAGTTGAACTACATATAGCCCGTGATTGTAGGAAGCACAGTTCTTTTGTTCTGAGCCAGCTCACTGTTCTGGTCCTATAGGAAACACAGTAGAGTAGAAGTGTGCTCTTTTCTCAAAAGCAGAGTGTGTTTCTTGTAAGGTGAGCTAGCGTTTGTTTCCCAGTCCTAAATGGAGTTGAATCACATACAGTGTCTGGTCCTACGAGCAAGGGATGTTTTCTGGTAACAAAAGTCACTATTGTGCTCCCTTTGCCATAAACAGTGCAAATAGCACTGGCGTCTGTTCCCAGCAAGTACAGTGTATTGGACTGAAGAGGAGCTACTGTTCTTGTCAGTTTCCTAAGCAGAGTTGAACTAGATATGGCCCGTGTGTGTAGGAAGCACAGTTCTTTTGTTCTGAGCAAGCTCACTGTTCTGTCCCTATAGGAATTACAGTAGAATAGAAGAGTGCTCTTTTCTCTAAAGCAGAGTGTGTTTCTTGTAAGGTGAGCTATCATTTTTTCCCAGTCCTAAATGGAGTTGAATCCCATGCAGTTTTAGGTCCTACGAGCAAGGGATGTTTTCTGGTAAGGAAAGTCACTATTGTGCTCCCTTTGCCATACACAGTTCAAATAGCACTCGCGTCTGCTCCCAGCAAGTACAGTGTATTGGACTGAAGAGGATCTCCTGTTCTTGTCAGTTTCCTAAGCAGAGTTGAACTAGATATAGCGTGTGTGTGTAGGAAGCACAGTTCTTTTGTTCTGAGCAAGTTCACTGTTCTGGCCTTATAGGAAACACAATAGAGTAGAAGAGTGCTCTTTTCTCAAAAGCAGAGTGTGTTTCTCGTAAGGCGAGCTAGCGTTTGTTTCCCAGTCCTAAATAGAGTTTAATCACATGGAGTTTTTGGCCCTACGAGCAAGGGATGTTTTCTGGTAAGGAAAGTCACTATTGTGCTCCCTTTGCCATACACAGTTCTAATAGCACTGGCGTCTGTTCCCAGCAAGTACAGTGTATTGGCCTGAAGAGGAGCTACTGTTCTTGTCAGTTTCCTAAGCAGAGTTGAACTAGATATGGCCCGAGTGTGTAGGAAGCAGAGTTCTTTTGTTCTGAGGAAGCTCACTGTTCTGGCCCTATAGGAAACACAGAAGAGTAGAAGAGTGCTCTTTTCTCAAAAGCAGAGTGTGTTTCTTGTAAGGCGAGCTAGCGTTTGTTTCCCAGTCCTAAATGGAGTTGAATCCCATGCAGTTTCTAGTCCTAAGAGCAAGAGTTGTTTTCTGGTAAGGAGAGTCAGTATTGTGCTACGTTTGCCATACACAATGCAAATAGCACTGCCGTCTTTTCCCAGCAAGTACAGTGTATTGGACTGAAGAGGAGCTACTGTTCTTGTCAGTTTCCTAAGCAGAGTTGAACTAGATATGGCCCGTGTGTGTAGGAAGCACAGTTCTTTTGTTCTGAGCAAGCTCACTCTTCTGGCCCTATAGGAAACACAGTAGAGTAGAAGAGTGCTCTTTTCTCAAAAGCAGAATGTGTTTCTTGTAAGGCGAGCTAGCGTTTGTTTCCCAGTCCTAAATGGAGTTCAATCACATGCAGTTTCTGGTCCTAGGAGCAAGAGTTGTTTTATGGTAAGAAGAGTCACTATTGCGCTCCAATTGTCATACACAGGGCAAATAGCACTGGCATTTGTTCCCAGCATGTACAGTGTATTGGACTGAAGAGGATCTACTGTTTTTGTCAGTTTCTTAAGCAGAGTTGAACTAGATATGGCCCGTGTGTGTATGAAGCACAGTACTTTTGTTCTGAGAAAGCTCACAGTTCTGGCCCTATAGGAAACACAGTAGAGTAGAAGAGTGCTCTTTTCTCCAAAGCAGAGTGTGTTTCTTCTAAGGCGAACTAGCGTTTGTTTCCAAGTCCTAAATGGAGTTTAATCACATGCAGTTTCTGGTCCTATAAGTAAGAGACGTTTTCTGGTAAGAGGAGTCACTATTGCGCTCCCATTGTCATACACAGGGCAAATAGTTCTGGCGTCTGTTCCCAGCATGTACAGTGTATTGGACTGAAGAGGATCTACTGTTCTTGTCAGTTTCCTAAGCAGAGTTGAACTAGATATGGCACGTGTGTGTAGGAAGCACAGTTCTTTTGTTCTGAGCAAGCTCAAAGTTCTGGCCCTATAGGAAACACAGTAGAGTAGAAGAGTGCTCTTTTCTACAAAGCAGAGTGTGTTTCTTCTAAGGCGAACTAGCGTTTGTTTCCAAGTCCTAAATGGAGTTTAATCACATGCAGTTTCTGGTCCTATAAGTAAGAGTTGTTTTCTGGTAAGAGGAGTCACTATTGCGCTCCCATTGCCATACACAGTGCAAATAGGACTCGCGTCTGCTAGCTGCAAGTACAGTGTATTGGACTGAAGAGGAGCTACTGTTCTTGTCAGTTTCCTAAGCAGAGTTTAACTAGATATGGCCCGTTTGTGTAGGATGCACAGTTCTTTTCTTCCGAGCAAGCTCACTGTTCTGGCCCTATAGGAAACACAGTAGAGTAGAAGAGTGCTCTTTTCTCTAAAGCTGAGTGTGTTTCTTGTAAGGTGAGCTAGCGTTTGCTTCCCAGTCCTAAATGGAGTTGAATCACATGCAGTTTCTGATTCTAGGAGCAAGAGTTGTTTTCTGGTAAGAAGAGTCACTATTGCGTTCCCATTGTCATACACAGGGTAAATAGCACTGGCGTCTCTTCCCAGCATGTACAGTGTATTGGACTGAAGAGGAACTACTGCTCTTGTCAGTTTCCTAAGCACAGTTGAACTAGATGTTGCCCGTGTGTGTAGGAAGCACAGTTCTTTTGTTCTGAGCAAGCTCACTGTCCTGGCCTTATAGGAATCACAGTAGAGTAGAAGAGTGCTCTTTTCTCTAAAGCAGAGTGTGTTTCTTGAAAGGTGAGCTATCGTTTGTTTCTCAGTCGTAAATGGAGTTGAATCCCATGCAGTTTTTGTTCCTACAAGCAAGGTATGTTTTCTGTTAAGGAAAGTCACTATTGTGCTCCCTTTGCCATACACAGTATAAATAGCACTCGCGTCTGCTCCCAGCAAGTACAGTGTATTGGACTGAAGAGGATCTACTGTTCTTGTCAGTTTCCTAAGCAGAGTTGAACTAGATATAGCCCGTGTGTGTAGGAAGCACAGTTCTTTTGTTCTGAGCAAGCTCACTGTTCTGGCCCTATAGGAAACACAGTAGAGTAGACGAGTGCTCTTTTCTCTAAAGCAGAGTGTGTTTCTTGTTAGGTGAGCTAGCGTTTGTTTCCCAGTCCTAAATGGAGTTGAATCACATGCAGTTTTTTGTCCTATGAGCAAGGGATGTTTTCTGGTAAGGAAAGTCACTATTGTGCTACCATTGCCATACACAGTGCAAATAGCACTCTCCTCTGTTCCCAGCAAGTACAGTGTTTTGGACAGAAGAGGAGCTACGGTTCTTGTCAGTTTCCTAAGCAGAGTTGAACTAGATATAGCCCGAGTGTGTAGGAAGCACAGTTCTTTTGTTCTGAGCAAGCTCACTGTTCTGGCCTTATAGGAAACACAGTAGAGTAGAAGAGTGCTCTTTTCTCAAAAGCAGAGTGTGTTTCTTGTAAAGTGAGCTATCGTTTGTTTCCCAGTCCTAAATGGAGTTGAATCACATGCAGTTTTTGTCCTACGAGCAAGGGATGTTTTCTGGTAAGGAAAGTCACTATTGTGTTCCCTTTGCCTTAAACAGTGCAAATAGCACTCGCGTCTGTTCCCAGCAAGTACAGTGTATTGGACTGAAGAGGAGCTACTGTTCTTGTCAGTTTCCTAAGCAGAGTTGAACTAGATATGGCCGGTGTGTGTAGGAAGCACAGTTCTTTTGTTCTGAGCAATTCACTGTTCGGACCCAATAGGAAATACAGAAGAGTAGAAGAGTGCTCTTTTCTCAAAAGCAGAGTGTGTTTCTTGTAAGGTGAGCTATCGTTTGTTTCCCAGTCCTAAATGGAGTTGAATTACATGCAGTTTCTGGTCCTACAAGCAAGAGTTGTTTTCTGGTAAGAAGAGTCACTATTGTGTTCCCATTGCCATACACAGGGCAAATAGCACTCGCGTCTGTTCCCAGGATGTACAGTGTATTGGACTGAAGAGGATCAACTGTTCTTGTCAGTTTCCTAAGCAAACTTGAAATAGATATGGCCCTTGTGTGTAGGAAGTACACTTCTTTTGTTCTGAGCAAGCTCACTGTTCTGGACCTATAGGAAACACAGTAGAGTAGATGAGTGCTCTTTTCTCAAAAGCAGAATGTGTTTCTTGTAAGGTGAGCTAGCGTTTCTTTCCCAGTCCTAAATGGAGTTCAATCACATGCAGTTTCTGGTCTTAGGTGCAAGAGTTGTTTTATGGTAAGAAGAGTCACTATTGCGCTCCAATTGTCATACACAGGGCAAATAGCACTGGCGTCTGTTCCCAGCATGTACAGTGTATTGGACTGAAGAGGATATACTGTTCTTGTCAGTTTCCTAAGCAGAGTTGAACTAGATATGGCCCGTTTGTGTAGGATGCACAGTTTTTTTTCTTCTGAGCAAGCTCACTGTTCTGGCCCTATAGGAAACACAGTATTGTAGAAGAGTGCTCTTTTCTCAAAAGCAGAGTGTGTTTGTTGTAAGGTGAGCTATCGTTTGTTTCCCAGTCATAAATGGAGTTGAATCCCATGCAGTTTTTGGTCCTACGAGCAAGGGATGTTTTCTGGTAAGGAAAGTCACTATTGTGTTCCCATTGCCATACACAGGGCAAATAGCACTCGCGTGTGTTCCCAGGATGTACAGTGTATTGGACTGAAGAGGATCTACTGTTCTTGTCAGTTTCCTAAGCAAACTTGAAATAGATATGGCCCGTGTGTGTAGGAAGTACACTTCTTTTGTTCTGAGCAAGCTCACTCTTCTGGCCCTATAGGAAACACTGTAGAGTAGATGCGTGCTCTTTTCTCAAAAGCAGAATGTTTTTCTTGTAAGGCGAGCTAGCGTTTCTTTCCCAGTCCTAAATGGAGTTCAATCACTTGCAGTTTCTGGTCCTAGGAGCAAGAGTTGTTTTATGGTAAGAAGAGTCACTATTGCGCTCCAATTGTCATACACAGGGCAAATAGCACTGGCGTCTGTTCCCAGCATGTACAGTGTATTGGACTGAAGAGGATCTATTGTTCTTGTCAGTTTCCTAAGCAGAGAAGAACTAGATATGGCCCGTGTGTGTAGGAAGCACAGTTCTTTTGTTCTGAGCAAGCTCACAGTTCTGGCCCTATAGGAAACACAGTAGAGTAGAAGAGTGTTCTTTTCTCCAAAGCAGAATGTGTTTCTTCTAAGGCGAATTAGCGTTTGTTTCCAAGTCCTAAAGGGATTTTAATCACACGCAGTTTCTGGTCCTATAATTAAGAGTTGTTTTCTGGTAAGAGGAGTCACTATTGCGCTCCCATTGCCATACACAGTGCAAATAGGACTCGCGTCTGCTACCTGCAAGTACAGTGTATTGGACAGAAGAGGAGCTACTGTTCTCGTCAGTTTCCTAAGCAGAGTTGAACTAGATATAGCCGAGTGTGTAGGAAGCACAGTTCTTTTGTTCTGAGCAAGCTCACTGTTCTGGCCTTATAGGAAACACAGTAGAGTAGAAGAGTGCTCTTTTCTCTAAAGCAGAGTGTGTTTCTTGTAAGGTGAGCTATCGTTTGTTTCCCAGTCCTAAATGGAGTTTAATCACATGCAGTTTTTGGTCCTACGAGCAAGGGATGTTTTCTGCTAAGGAAAGTCACTATTGTTCTCCTTTTGCCATACACAGTGCAAATAGCACTAGCGTCTGTTCCCAGCAAGTACAGTGCATTGGACTGAAGAGGAGCTACTGTTATTGTCAGTTTCCTAAGCAGAGATGAATTAGATATGTCCCGTGTGTGTAGGAAGCACAGTTCTTTTGTTCTGAGCAACCTCACTGTTCTGGCCCTTTAGAAACACAGTAGAGTAGAAGAGTGCTCTTTTCTCAGAAGCAGAGTGTGTTTCTTGTAAAGCGAGCTAGCGTTTGTTTCCCAGTCCTAAATGGAGTTGAATCACAGGCAGATTCTGTTCCTAGGAGCAATAGTTGTTTTCTGGTAAGAAGAGTCACTATTGCGCTCCCATTGCCATACACAGTGAAAATAGCACTGGCGTCTGTTCCCAGCAAGTACAGAGTATTGGACAGAAGAGGAGCTACTGTTCTTGTCAGTTTCCTAAGCAGAGTTGAACTAGATATGGCCCGTGTGTGTGAAGCACAGTTCTTTTGTTCTGAGCAAGCTCACTTTTCGGACCCCATAGGAAACACAGTAGAGTAGAAGAGTGCTCTTTTCTCAAAAGCAGAGTGTGTTTCTTGTAAGGCTAGCTAGTGTTTGTTTCCCAGTCAGAAACAGAGTTGAATCCCATGCAGTTTCTGGTCCTACGAGCAAGAGTTGTTTTCTGGTAAGAAGAGTCACTATTGCGCTCCCATTGCCATACACAGTGCAAATAGCACTCGCGTCTGCTCCCAGCATGTACAGTGTATTGGACTGAAGAGGATCTACTGTTCTTGTCAGTTTCCTAAGCAGAGTTGAACTAGATATGGCCAGTTTGTGTAGGATGCACAGTTTTTTTTCTTCTGAGCAAGCTCACTGTTCTGGCCCTATAGGAAACACAGTATTGTAGAAGAGTGCTCTTTTCTCAAAAGCAGAGTGTGTTTGTTGTAAGGTGAGCTATTGTTTGTTTCCCAGTCATAAATGGAGTTGAATCCCATGCAGTTTTTGGTCCTACGAGCAAGGGATGTTTTCTGGTAAGGAAAATCACTATTGTGCTCCCTTTGCCATAAACAGTGCAAATAGCACTCACGTCTGTTCCCAGCAAGTACAGTGTATTGGACTGAAGAGGAGCTACTGTTCTTGTCAGTTTCCTAAGCAGAGTTGAAATAGATATGGCCCATGTGTGTAGGAAGCACAGTTCTTTTGTTCTGAGCAAGCTCACTGTTCTGGCCCTATAGGAAACACAGAAGAGTAGAAGAGTGCTCTTTTCTCAAAGCAGAGTGTGTTTCTTGTAAGGTGAGCTAGCGTTTGTTTCCCAGTCCTAAATGGAGTTGAATTACATGCAGTTTCTGGTCCTGTGAGTAAGAGTTGTTTTCTGGTGCAAAGAATCACTATTGCGCTCCCATTGCCATACACAGTGCCAACAACACTCGCTACTGATCTTTGCAAGTACAGTGTATTGGTCAGAATAGGAGCTACTGTTCTTGTCAGGTTCCTAAGCAGAGTTGAACTAGATATGGCCCGTGTGTAGGAAGCACAGTTGTTTTGTTCTGAGCAAGCTCACTGTTCGGACCCCATAGGAAACACAGTAGAGTAGAAGAGTGCTCTTTTCTCAAAAGCAGAGTGTGTTTCTTGTAAGGCGAGCTAGCGTTTGTTTCCAATTCCTAAATGGAGTTGAATCACATGCAGTTTCTGGTCCTATGAGCAAGAGTTGTTTTATGGTAAGAAGAGTCACTATTGCGCTCCCATTGCCATACACAGTGCAAACAACACTCGCTACTGTTCCTTGCAAGTACAGTGTATTGGACAGAAGAGGAGCTACTGTTCTTGTCAGTTTCCTAAGCAGAGTTGAACTAGATATGGGCCGTGTGTGTAGGAAGCACAGTTCTTTTGTTCTGAGCAAGCTCACTGTTCAGACACCATAGGAAACACAGGAGAGTAGAAGAGTGCTCTTTTCTCAAAAGCAGAGTGTGTTTCTTGTAAGGCGAGCTAGCGTTTCTTTCCCAGTCCTAAATGGAGTTGAATCACATGCAGTTTCTGATCCTAGGAGCAAGATTTGTTTTCTGGTAAGAAGAGTCACTATTGTGCTCCCATTGTCATACACAGGGTAAATAGCACTGGCGTCTCTTCCGAGCATGTACAGTGTATTGGACTGAAGAGGATCTACTGTTCTTCTGTGCTTCCTAAGCAGAGTTGAACTAGATATGGCCCGTGTGTGTAGGATGTACACTTCTTTTGTTCTGAGCAAGCTCACTGTTCTGGCCCTATAGGAAACATAGTAGAGTAGAAGAGTGTTTTTTTCTCAAAAGCAGAGTGTGTTTATTGTAAGGCGAGCTATCGTTTGTTTCGCAGTCCTAAATGGAGTTGAATCACATGCAGTTTTTGGTCCTAGGAGCAAAGGATGTTTTCTGGTAAGGAAAGTCACTATTGTGTTCCCTTTGCCTTAAACAGTGCAAATAGCACTGGCGTCTGTTCCCAGCAAGTACAGTGTATTGGACTGAAGAGGAGCTACTGTTCATGTCAGTTTCCTAAGCAGAGTTGAACTAGATAAGTCCCGTGTGTGTAGGAAGCACAGTTCTTTTGTTCTGAGTAAGCTCACTGTTCGGACACCATAGGAAAAAAAGTAGAGTAGAAGAGGGCTCTTTTCTTAAAAGCAGAGTGTGTTTCTTGTAAGGCGAGCTAGTGTTTGTTTCCCAGTCATAAAAGGAGTTGAATCACATGCAGTTTTTGGTCCTACCAGCAAGAGTTGTTTTCTGGTAAGAAGAGTCACTTATGCGCTCCCATTGCCATACACAGGGCAAATAGCACTCGACTCTGTTCCCAGCAATACAGTGTATTGGACTGAAGAGGAGCTACTGTTCTTGTCAGTTTCCTAATCAGAGTTGAACTAGATATGTCCCGTGTGTGTAGGAAGCACAGTTCTTTTGTTCTGAGCAAGCTAACTGTTCGGACCCATAGGAAACACAGTAGAGTAGAAGAGTGCTCTTTTCTCAAAAGCAGAGTGTGTTTCTTGTAAGGCGAGCTAGCGTTTGTTTCCCAGTCCTAAATTGAGTTGAATCACATGCAGTTTCTGATCCTAGGAGCAAGAGTTGTTTTCTGGTAAGAGGAGTCACTATTGTGCTCCCATTGCCATACACAGTGCAAATAGCTCTCACGAATGCTCCCAACATGTACAGTGTATTGGACTGAAGAGGATCTACTGTTCTTGTAAGTTACCTAAGCAAAGTTGAACTAGATATGGCCCGTCTGTGTAGGAAGCACAGTTCCTTTTTTCTGAGAAAGCTTCTGTTCTGGCCCTATAGGAAACAAAATAGAGTAGAAGAGTGCTCTTTTCTCAAAAGCAGAGTGTGTTTCTTGTAAGGCGAGCTAGCGTTTGTTTCCCAGTCCTAAATGGAGTAGAATCACACGAAGTTTCTGGTCCTATGAGCAAGAGTTGTTTTCTGGTAAGAAGAGACATTATTGAGCTCCATTTGTCATACACAGGGCAAATAGCACTGACGTCTGTTCCCAGAATGTACAGTGTAATGGACTGAAGAGGAACTACTGTTTTTGTCAGTTTCCTAAGCAGAGTTGAACTAGATATAGCCCGTGTGTGTAGGAAGCACAGTTCTTTTTTTCTGAGCAAGCGTACTGTTCTGGCCCTATAGGAAACACAGTAGAGTAGAAGAGTGCTCTTTTCTCAAAAGCAGAGTGTGTTTCTTGTAAGGAGAGCTAGCGTTTGTTTCCCAGTCCTAAATGGATTTGAATCACATGCAGTTTTTGGTCCTACAAGCAAGGTATGTTTTCTGGTAAGGAAAGTCACTATTGTGCTCCCTTTGCCATACACAATGCAAGTAGCGCTCCCGTCTGTTCCCAGCAAGTACAGTATATTGGACTGAAGAGGAGCTACTGTTCTTGTCATTTTCCTAAGCAGAGTTGAACTAGATATGGCCCGTGTGTGTAAGAAGCACAGTTCTTTTGTTCTGAGCAAGCTCGGTTTCTGGCCCTATAGGAAACACAGTAGAGTAGAAGAGTGCTCTTTTCTCAAAAGCAGAGTGTGTTTCTTGTAAGGCGAGCTAGCGTTTGTTTCCCAGTCCTAAATGGAGTTGAATCACATGCAGTTTCTGGTCCTACGAGCAAAAGTTGTTTTCTGATAAGAAGAGTCACTATTGTGCTTCCATTGCCACACCCAGTGCAAATAGCACTCACATCTGTTCCCAGCAAGTACAGTGTATTGGACAGAAGAGGAGATACTGTTCTTGTCAGTCCTAAGCAGAGTTAAACTAGATATGGCCCATGTGTGTAGGAAGCACAGTTCTTTTGTTCTGAGCAAGCTCAATGTTCTGGCACTATAGGAAACAGAATAGAGTACAAGAGTGTTCTTTTCTCAAAAGCAGAGTGTGTTTCTTGTAAGGCGAGCTAGCCTTTGTTTCCCTGTCCTAAATGGAGTTGAATCACATGCAGTTTCTGGTCCTACGAGCAAGAGTTGTTTTCTGGTAAGAAGAGTCACTATTGTGCTACCATTGCCATACACAGTGGAAATAGCACTCGCGTCTGTTCCCAGCAAGTACAGTGTATTGTACAGAAGAGGAGATACTGTTCTTGTCAGTTTCCTAAGCAGAGTTGAACTAGATATGGCCCGTGTGTGTAGGAAGCACAGTTCTTTAGTTATGAGCAAGCTCACTGTTCTGGACCTATAGGAAACACAGTAGAGTAGAAGAGTGCTCTTTTCTCAAAAGCAGAGTGTGTTTCTTGTAAGGCAAGCTAGCGTTTGTTTTTCAATCCTAAAAGGAGTTCAATCCCATGAAGTTTCTGGTCCTACGAGCAAGAGTTTTTTCTGGTAAGAAGTGTCACTATTTCGCTCCCATTGCCATACACAGTGCAAATAGCACTCGCGTCTGCTCACAGCAAGTACAGTGTATTGGAATGAAGAGGAGCTGCTGTTCTTGTCAGGTTCCTAAGCAGAGTTGAACTAGATATAGCCCGTGTGTGTACGAAGCACAGTTCTTTAGTTCTGAGCAAGCTCACTGTTCTCGCCCTATAGGAAACACAGTAGAGTAGAAGAGTGCTCTTTTCTCAAAAGCAGAGTGTGTTTCTTGTAAGGTGAGCTAGCGTTTGTTTCCCAGTCCTAAATGGAGTTGAATCACATGCAGTTTCTGGTACTACGAGCAAGAGTTGTTTTCTGGTAAGAAGAGTCACTATTGCGCTCCCATTGCCATACACAGTGCAAATAGCACTTGCGTCTGTTCCAATCAATTACAGTGTATTGGACTGAAGAAGAGCTACTGTTCTTGTCAGTTTCCTAAGCATAGTTGAACTAGATATGGCCCGTGTGTATAGGAAGGACAGTTGTTTTGTTCTGAGCAAGCTCACTTTCTGGCCCTGTAGGAAACACAGTAGAGTAGAAGAGTGCTCTTTTCTCAAAAGCAGAGTGTATTTCTTGTAAGGCGAGCTGGCGTTTCCTTCCCAGACCTAAATGGAGTTGAATCACATGCAGTTTCTGGTCCTATGATCAAGAGTTGTTTTCTGGTAAGAAGAGTCACTATTGCGCTCGCATTGTCATACACAGGGCAAATAGCACTGGCGTCTGTTCCCAGCATGTACAGTGTATTGGACTGAAGAGGATCTACTGTTCTTGTCAGTTTCCTACGCAGAGTTGAAATAGATATGGCCCGTGTGTGTACGAAGCACAGTTCTTTTGTTCTGAGCAAGCTCACTGTTCTGGCCCTATAGGAAACACAGTAGAGTAGAAGAGTGCTCTTTTCTCAAAAGCAGAGTGTGTTTCTTGTAAGGCAAGCTAGCGTTTCTTTCCCAGTCCTAAATATAGTTGAATCACATGCAGTTTCTGGATGTATGATCAAGAGTTGTTTTCTGGTAAGAAAAGTCACTATTGTGCTCCCATTGCATTACGCAGTGCAAATAGCACTGGCGTCTGTTCCCAGCAAGTACAGTGTATTGGACTGAAGAGGAGCTACTGTTCTTGTCAGTTTCCTAAGCAGAGTTGAACTAGATATGGCCCGTGTGTGTAGGAAGCACAGTTCTTTTGTTCTGAGCAAGCTCACTGTTCGGACACCATAGGAAACACAGTAGAGTAGAAGAGTGCTCTTTTCTCAAAAGCAGAGTGTGTTTCTTGTAAGGAGAGCTAGTGTTTGTTTCCCAGTCCTAAAAGGAGTTGAATCACATGCAGTTTTTGGTCCTACCAGCAAGAGTTGTTTTCTGGTAAGAAGAGTCACTTTTGCGCTCCCATTGCCATACACAGTGCAAATAGCACTCGACTCTGTTCCCAGCATGTACAGTGTATTGGACTGAAGAGGAGCTACTGTTCTTGTCAGTTTCCTAATCAGAGTTGAACTAGATATGTCCCGTGTGTGTAGGAAGCACAGTTCTTTTGTTTTGAGAAAGCTCACTGTTCGGACCCCATAGGAAACACAGTAGAGTAGAAAAGTGCTCTTTTCTCAAAAGCAGAGTGTGTTTCTTGTAAGGCGAGCTGGCATTTGTTTCCCAGTCCTAAATGGAGTTGAATCACATGCAGTTTCTGGTCCTACAATCAAGAGTTGTTTTCTGGTAAAAAGAGTCACTATTGCCCTCCCATTGTCATACACAGGGCAAATAGCACTGGCGTCTGTTCCCAGCATGTACAGTGTATTGGACTGAAGAGGATCTACTGTTCTTGTCAGTTTCCTAAGCAGAATTGAACTAGATATGGCCATGTGTGTAGCAAGCACAGTTCTTATGTTCTGAGCATGCTCACTGTTCTGGCCCTATAGGAAACACAGTAGAGTAGAAGAGTGCTCTTTTCTCAAAAGCAGAGTACTTTTCTTGTAAGGTGAGCTAGCGTTTGTTTCCCACCCCTAAATGGAGTAGAATCACATGCAGTTTGTGGTCCTACGAGCAAGAGTTGTTTTCTGGTAAGGAAAGTCACTATTGCGCTCCCTTTGACATACACAGCGCAAATAGCACTCACGTCTGTACAAAGCAAGTACAGTGTATTGGACTGAAGAGGAGCTACTGTTCTTGTCAGTTTCCTAAGCAGTGTTGAACTAGATATGGCCCGTGTGTATAGGAAGCACAGTTCTTTTGTTCTGAGCAAGCTCACTGTGCCGACCCCATAGGAAACACAGTGCTCTTTTCTCAAAAGCAGAGTGTGTTTCTTGTAAGGCGAGATAGCGTTTGCTTCCCAGACCTAAATGGAGTTGAATCACATGCAGTTTCTGGTCCTGCAAGCAAGAGTTGTTTTCTGGTAAGAAGAGTCACTATTGCGCTCCCATTGTCATACACAGGGCAAATAGCACTGGGTCTGTTCCCAGCATGTACAGTGTACTGGACTGAAGGGGATCTATTGTTCTTGTCAGTTTCCTAAGCAGAGTTGAACTAGATATGGCCCGTGTGTGTAGGAAGCACAGTTCTTTTGTTCTGAGCAAGCTCACAGTTCTGGCCCTATAGGAAACACAGTAGAGTAGAAGAGTGTTCTTTTCTCCAAAGCAGAATGTGTTTCTTCTAAGGCGAATTAGCGTTTGTTTCCAAGTCCTAAATGGAGTTTAATCACACGCAGTTTCTGGTCCTATAATTAAGAGTTGTTTTCTGGTAAGAGGAGTCACTATTGCGCTCCCATTGCCATACACAGTGCAAATAGGACTCGCGTCTGCTACCTGCAAGTACAGTGTATTGGACAGAAGAGGAGCTACTGTTCTCGTCAGTTTCCTAAGCAGAGTTGAACTAGATATAGCCGAGTGTGTAGGAAGCACAGTTCTTTTGTTCTGAGCAAGCTCACTGTTCTGGCCTTATAGGAAACACAGTAGAGTAGAAGAGTGCTCTTTTCTCTAAAGCAGAGTGTGTTTCTTGTAAGGTGAGCTGTCGTTTGTTTCCCAGTCCTAAATGGAGTTTAATCACATGCAGTTTTGGTCCTACGAGCAAGGGATGTTTTCTGCTAAGGAAAGTCACTATTGTGCTCCTTTTGCCATACACAGTGCAAATAGCACTCGCGTCTGTTCCCAGCAAGTACAGTGCATTGGACTGAAGAGGAGCTACTGTTCTTGTCAGTTTCCTAAGCAGAGTTGAACTAGATATGTCCCGTGTGTGTAGGAAGCACAGTTCTTTTGTTCTGAGCAACCTCACTGTTCTGGCCATATAGGAAACACAGTAGAGTAGAAGAGTGCTCTTTTCTCAGAAGCAGAGTGTGTTTCTTGTAAGGCGAGCTATCGTTTGTTTCCCAGTCCTAAATGGAGTTGAATCACAGGCAGTTTCTGTTCCTAGGAGCAAGAGTTGTTTTCTGGTAAGAAGAGTCACTATTGCGCTCCCATTGCCATACACAGTGCAAATAGCACTGGCGTCTGTTTCCAGCAAGTACAGAGTATTGGACAGAAGAGGAGCTACTGTTCTTGTCAGTTTCCTAAGCAGAGTTGAACTAGATATGGCACGTGTGTGTGAAGCACAGTTCTTTTGTTCTGAGCAAGCTCACTTTTCGGACCCCATAGGAAACAGAGTAGAGTAGAAGAGTGCTCTTTTCTCAAAAGCAGAGTGTGTTTCTTGTAAGGCTAGCTAGTGTTTGTTTCCCAGTCAGAAACGGAGTTGAATCCCATGCAGTTTCTGGTCCTACGAGCAAGAGTTGTTTTCTGGTAAGAAGAGTCACTATTGCGCTCCCATTGCCATACATAGTGCAAATAGCACTCGCGTCTGCTCCCAGCATGTACAGTGTATTGGACTGAAGAGGATCTACTGTTCTTGTCAGTTTCATAAGCAGAGTTGAACTAGATATGGCCCGTTTGTGTAGGATGCACAGTTTTTTTCTTCTGAGCAAGCTCACTGTTCTGGCCCTATAGGAAACACAGTATTGTAGAAGAGTGCTCTTTTCTCAAAAGCAGAGTGTGTTTGTTGTAAGGTGAGCTATCGTTTGTTTCCCAGTCGTAAATGGAGTTGTATCCCATGCAGTTTTTGGTCCTACGAGCAAGGGATGTTTTCTGGTAAGGAAAGTCACTATTGTGCTCCCTTTGCCATACACAGTGTAAATAGCCCTCGCGTCTGCTCGCAGCAAGTACAGTGTATTGGAGTGAAGAGGATCTACTGTTCTTGTCAGTTTCCTAAGCAGAGTTTAACTAGATATAGCGTGTGTGTGTAGGAAGCACAGTTCTTTTGTTCTGAGCAAGCTCACTGTTCTGGCCCTATAAGAAACACAGTAGAGTAGAAGAGTGCTCTTTTCTCAAAAGCAGAGTGTGTTTCTTGTAATGGGAGCTAGCGTTTGTTTCCCAGTCCTAAATGGAGTTGAATCACATGCAGTTTTTGGTCCTACGAGCAAGGGATGTTTTCTGGTAAGGAAAATCACTATTGTGCTCCCTTTGCCATGAACAGTGCAAATAGCACTCACGTCTGTTCCCAGCAAGTACAGTGTATTGGACTGAAGAGGAGCTACTGTTCTTGTCAGTTTCCTAAGCAGAGTTGAACTAGATATGGCCCATGTGTGTAGGAAGCACAGTTCTTTTGTTCTGAGCAAGCTCACTGTTCTGGCACTATAGGAAACACAGAAGAGTAGAAGAGTGCTCTTTTCTCAAAGCAGAGTGTGTTTCTTGTAAGGTGAGCTAGCGTTTGTTTCCCAGTCCTAAATGGAGTTGAATTACATGCAGTTTCTGGTCCTGTGAGTAAGAGTTGTTTTCTGGTGCAAAGAATCACTATTGCGCTCCCATTGCCATACACAGTGCCAACAACACTCGCTACTGATCTTTGCAAGTACAGTGTATTGTACAGAATAGTAGCTACTGTTCTTCTCAGGTTCCTAAGCAGAGTTGAACTAGATATGGCCCGTGTGTAGGAAGCACAGTTGTTTTGTTCTGAGCAAGCTCACTGTTCGGACCCCATAGGAAACACAGTAGAGTAGAAGAGTGCTCTTTTCTCAAAAGCAGAGTGTGTTTCTTGTAAGGCGAGCTAGCGTTTGTTTCCAATTCCTAAATGGAGTTGAATCACATGCAGTTTCTGGTCCTATGAGCAAGAGTTGTTTTCTGGTAAGAAGAGTCTCTATTGCGCTCCCATTGCAATACACAGTGCAAACAACACTCGCTACTGTTCCTTGCAAGTACAGTGTATTGGACAGAAGAGGAGCTACTGTTCTTGTCAGTTTCCTAAGCAGAGTTGAACTAGATATGGGCCGTGTGTGTAGGAAGCACAGTTCTTTTGTTCTGAGCAAGCTCACTGTTCGGACACCATAGGAAACACAGTAGAGTAGAAGAGTGCTCTTTTCTCAAACGCAGAGTGTGTTTCTTGTAAGGCGAGCTAGCGTTTCTTTCCCAGTCCTAAATGGAGTTGAATCACATGCAGTTTCTGATCCTAGGAGCAAGATTTGTTTTCTGGTAAGAAGAGTCACTATTGCGCTCCCATTGTCATACACAGGGTAAATAGCACTGGCGTCTCTTCCGAGCATGTACAGTGTATTGGACTGAAGAGGATCTACTGTTCTTCTGTGCTTCCTAAGCAGAGTTGAACTAGATAAGTCCCGTGTGTGTAGGATGTACACTTCTTTTGTTCTGAGCAAGCTCACTGTTCTGGCCCTATAGGAAACATAGTAGAGTAGAAGAGTGTTTTTTTCTCAAAAGCAGAGTGTGTTTCTTGTAAGGCGAGCTAGCATTTGTTTCCCAGTCATAAATGGAGTTGAATCACATGCAGTTTCTGGACGTACGAGCAAGAGTTGTTTTCTGGTAAGAAAAATCACTATTGTGCTCCCATTGCCATATACATTGCAAAGAGCACTGGCGTCTGTTCCCAGCAAGTACAGTGTATTGGACTGAAGAGGAGCTACTGTTCATGTCAGTTTCCTAAGCAGAGTTGAACTAGATAAGTTCCGTGTGTGTAGGAAGCACAGTTCTTTTGTTCTGAGCAAGCTCACTGTTCGGACACCATAGGAAAAAAAGTAGAGTAGAAGAGGGCTCTTTTCTTAAAAGCAGAGTGTGTTTCTTGTAAGGCGAGCTAGTGTTTGTTTCCCAGTCATAAAAGGAGTTGAATCACATGCAGTTTTTGGTCATACCAGCAAGAGTTGTTTTCTGGTAAGAAGAGTCACTTTTGCGCTCCCATTGCCATACACAGGGCAAATAGCACTCGACTCTGTTCCCAGCAATACAGTGTATTGGACTGAAGAGGAGCTACTGTTCTTGTCAGTTTCCTAATCAGAGTTGAACTAGATATGTCCCGTGTGTGTAGGAAGCACAGTTCTTTTGTTCTGAGCAAGCTAACTGTTCGGACCCATAGGAAACACAGTAGAGTAGAAGAGTGCTCTTTTCTCAAAAGCAGAGTCTGTTTCTTGTAAGGCGAGCTAGCGTTTGTTTCCCAGTCCTAAATTGAGTTGAATCACATGCAGTTTCTGATCCTAGGAGCAAGAGTTGTTTTCTGGTAAGAGGAGTCACTATTGTGCTCCCATTGCCATACACAGTGCAAATAGCTCTCGCGAATGCTCCCAACATGTACAGTGTATTGGACTGAAGAGGATCTACTGTTCTTGTAAGTTACCTAAGCAAAGTTGAACTAGATATGGCCCGTCTGTGTAGGAAGCACAGTTCCTTTGTTCTGAGAAAGCTTCTGTTCTGGCCCTATAGGAAACAAAATAGAGTAGAAGAGTGCTCTTTTCTCAAAAGCAGAGTGTGTTTCTTGTAAGGCGAGCTAGCGTTTGTTTCCCAGTCCTAAATGGAGTTGAATCACACGAAGTTTCTGGTCCTACGAGCAAGAGTTGTTTTCTGGTAAGAAGAGTCATTATTGAGCTCCATTTGTCATACACAGGGCAAATAGCACTGACGTCTGTTCCCAGCATGTACAGTGTAATGGACTGAAGAGGAACTACTGTTTTTGTCAGTTTCCTAAGCAGAGTTGAACTAGATATAGCCCGTGTGTGTAGGAAGCACAGTTCTTTTTTTCTGAGCAAGCCTACTGTTCTGGCCCTATAGGAAACACAGTAGAGTAGAAGAGTGCTCTTTTCTCAAAAGCAGAGTGTGTTTCTTGTAAGGAGAGCTAGCGTTTGTTTCCCAGTCCTAAATGGATTTGAATCACATGCAGTTTTTGGCCCTACAAGCAAGGTATGTTTTCTGGTAAGGAAAGTCACTATTGCGCTCCCTTTGCCATACACAATGCAAGTAGCACTCCCGTCTGTTCCCAGCAAGTACAGTATATTGGACTGAAGAGGAGCTACTGTTCTTGTCATTTTCCTAAGCAGAGTTGAACTAGATATGGCCCGTGTGTGTAAGAAGCACAGTTCTTTTGTTCTGAGCAAGCTCGCTTTCTGGCCCTATAGGAAACACAGTAGAGTAGAAGAGTGCTCTTTTCTCAAAAGCAGAGTGTGTTTCTTGTAAGGCGAGCTAGTGTTTGTTTCCCAGTCCTAAAAGGAGTTGAATCACATGCAGTTTTTGGTCCTACCAGCAAGAGTTGTTTTCTGGTAAGAAGAGTCACTTTTGCGCTCCCATTGCCATACACAGTGCAAATAGCACTCGACTCTGTTCCCAGCATGTACAGTGTATTTTACTGAAGAGGAGCTACTGTTCTTGTCAGTTTCCTAATCAGAGTTGAACTAGATATGTCCCGTGTGTGTAGGAAGCACAGTTCTTTTGTTTTGAGAAAGCTCACTGTTCGGACCCCATAGGAAACACAGTAGAGTAGAAAAGTGCTCTTTTCTCAAAAGCAGAGTGTGTTTCTTGTAAGGCGAGCTGGCATTTGTTTCCCAGTCCTAAATGGAGTTGAATCACATGCAGTTTCTGTTCCTACAAGCAAGAGTTGTTTTCTGGTAAGAAGAGTCACTATTGCCCTCCCATTGTCATACACAGGGCAAATAGCACTGGCGTCTGTTCCCAGCATGTACAGTGTATTGGACTGAAGAGGATCTACTGTTCTTGTCAGTTTCCTAAGCAGAATTGAACTAGATATGGCCATGTGTGTAGCAAGCACAGTTCTTTTGTTCTGAGCATGCTCACTGTTCTGGCCCTAGGGAAACACAGTAGAGTAGAAGAGTGCTCTTTTCTCAAAAGAAGAGAACTTTTCTTGTAAGGTGAGCTAGCGTTTGTTTCCCACCCCTAAATGGAGTAGAATCACATGCAGTTCGTGGTCCTACGAGCAAGAGTTGTTTTCTGGTAAGGAAAGTCACTATTGCGCTCCCTTTGACATACACAGCGCAAATAGCACTCACGTCTGTATAGAGCAAGTACAGTGTATTGGACTGAAGAGGAGCTACTGTTCTTGTCAGTTTCCTAAGCAGTGTTGAACTAGATATGGCCCGTGTGTATAGGAAGCACAGTTCTTTTGTTCTGAGCAAGCTCACTGTGCGGACCCCATAGGAAACACAGTGCTCTTTTCTCAAAAGCAGAGAGTGTTTCTTGTAAGGCGAGATAGCGTTTGCTTCCCAGACCTAAATGGAGTTGAATCACATGCAGTTTCTGGTCCTACAAGCAAGAGTTGTTTTCTGGTAAGAAGAATCACTATTGCGCTCCCATTGTCATACACAGGGCAAATAGCACTGGCGTCTATTCCCAGCATGTACAGTGTATTGGACTGAAGAGGATCTACTTTTCTTGTCAGTTTCCTATGCAGAGTTGAACTAGATATAGCCCGGGTGTGTAGGAAGCACAGTTCTTTTGTTCTGAGCAAGCTCACTGTTCTGGCCCTATAGGAAACACAGTAGAGTATCAGAGTGCTCTTTTCTCAAAAGCAGAGTGTGTTTCTTGTAAGGCAAGCTAGTGTTTGTTTCCAAGTCCTAAATGGAGTTGAATCACATGCAGTTTCTGTTCCTACACGCAAGAGATGTTTTCTGGTAAGAAGAGTCATTATTGAGCTCCATTTGTCATACACAGGGCAAATAGCACTGACGTCTGTTCCCAGCATGTACAGTGTAATGGAGTGAAGAGGAACTACTGTTTTTGTCAGTTTCCTAAGCAGAGTTGAACTAGATATAGCCCGTGTGTGTAGGAAGCACAGTTCTTTTTTTCTGAGCAAACCTACTGTTCCGGCCCTATAGGAAACACAGTAGAGTAGAAGAGTGCTCTTTTCTCAAAAGCAGAGTGTGTTTCTTGTAAGGAGAGCTAGCGTTTGTTTCCCAGTCCTAAATGGATTTGAATCACATGCAGTTTTTGGTCCTACAAGCAAGGTATGTTTTCTGGTAAGGAAAGTCACTATTGCGCTCCCTTTGCCATACACAATGCAAGTAGCACTCCCGTCTGTTCCCAGTAAGTACAGTATATTGGACTGAAGAGGAGCTACTGTTCTTGTCATTTTTCTAAGCAGAGTTGAACTAGATTTGGCCCGTGTGTGTAAGAAGCACAGTTCTTTTGTTCTGAGAAAGCTCAGTTTCTGGCCCTATAGGAAACACAGTAGAGTAGAAGAGTGCTCTTTTCTCAAAAGCAGAGTGTGTTTCTTGTAAGGCGAGCTAGCGTTTGTTTCCCAGTCCTAAATGGAGTTGAATCACATGCAGTTTCTGGTCCTATGAGCAAAAGTTGTTTTCTGATAAGAAGAGTCACTATTGCGCTTCCATTGCCACACACAGTGCAAATAGCACTCGCATCTGTTCCCAGCAAATACAGTGTATTGGACAGAAGACAGGATACTGTTCTTGTCAGTCCTAAGCAGAGTTAAACTAGATATGGCCCGTGTGTGTAGGAAGCACAGTTCTTTTGTTCTGAGCAAGCTCAATGTTCTATCACTATAGGAAACAGAGTAGAGTAGAAGAGTGCTCTTTTCTCAAAAGCAGAGTGTGTTTCTTGTAAGGCGAGCTAGCCTTTGTTTCCCAGTCCTAAATGGAGTTGAATCACATGCAGTTTCTGGTCCTACGAGCAAGAGTTGTTTTCTGGTAAGAAGAGTCACTATTGTGCTACCATTGCCATACACAGTGCAAATAGCATTCGCGTCTGTTCCCAGCAAGTACAGTGTATTGTACAGAAGAGGAGATACTGTTCTTGTCAGTTTCCTAAGCAGAGTTGAACTAGATATGGCCCGTGTGTGTAGGAAGCACAGTTCTTTAGTTCTGAGCAAGCTCACTGTTCTGGACCTATAGGAAACAGAGTAGAGTAGAAGAGTGCTCTTTTCTCAAAAGCAGAGTGTGTTTCTTGTAAGGCGAGCTAGCATTTGTTTTTCAATCCTAAAAGGAGTTCAATCCCATGAAGTTTCTGGTCCTACGAGCAAGAGTTTTTTTCTGGTAAGAAGAGTCACTATTTCGCTCCCATTGCCATACACAGTGCAAATAGCTCTCGCGTCTGCTCACAGCAAGTACAGTGTATTGGAATGAAGAGGAGCTGCTGTTCTTGTCAGGTTCCTAAGCAGAGTTGAACTAGATATAGCCCGTGTGTGTACGAAGCACAGTTCTTTTGTTCTGAGCAAGCTCACTGTTCTCGCCCTATAGGAAACACAGTAGAGTAGAAGAGTGCTCTTTTCTCAAAAGCAGAGTGTGTTTCTTGTAAGGTGAGCTAGCGTTTGTTTCCCAGTCCTCAATGGAGTTGGATCACATGCAGTTTCTGGTCCTAGGAGCAAGAGTTGTTTTCTGGTAAGAAGAGTCACTATTGCGCTCCATTGCCATACACAGTGCAAATAGCACTTGCGTCTGTTCCCAGCATGTATAGTGTATTGGACTGAAGAGGATCTACTGTTCTTGTCAGTTTCCTACGCAGAGTTGAAATAGATATGGCCCGTGTGTGTACGAAGCACAGTTCTTTTGTTCTGAGCAAGCTCACTGTTCTGGCCCTATAGGAAACACAGTAGAGTAGAAGAGTGCTCTTTTCTCAAAAGCAGAGTGTGTTTCTTGTAAGGCAAGCTAGCGTTTCTTTCCCAGTCCTAAATATAGTTGAATCACATGCAGTTTCTGGATGTATGATCAAGAGCTGTTTTCTGGTAAGAAAAGTCACTATTGTGCTCCCATTGCATTACACAGTGCAAATAGCACTGGCGTCTGTTCCCTGCAAGTACAGTGTATTGGACTGAAGAGGAGCTACTGTTCTTGTCAGTTTCCTAAGCATAGTTGAACTAGATATGGCCCGTGTGTGTAGGAAGCACAGTTCTTTTGTTCTGAGCAAGCTCACTGTTCGGACACCATAGGAAACACAGTAGAGTAGAAGAGTGCTCTTTTCTCAAAAGCAGAGTGTGTTTCTTGTAAGGCGAGCTAGTGCTTGTTTCCCAGTCCTAAAAGGAGTTGAATCACATGTAGTTTTTGGTCCTACCAGCAAGAGCTGTTTTCTGGTAAGAAGAGTCACTTTTGCGCTCCCATTGCCATACACAGTGCAAATAGCACTCACATCTGTTCCCAGCATGTACAGTGTATTGGACTGAAGAGGAGCTACTGTTCTTGTCAGTTTCCTAATCAGAGTTGAACTAGATACGTCCCGTGTGTGTAGGAAGCACAGTTCTTTTGTTTTGAGAAAGGTCACTGTTCGGACCCCATAGAAAACACAGTAGAGTAGAAAAGTGCTCTTTTCTCAAAAGTAGAGTGTGTTTCTTGTAAGGCAAGCGGGCTTTTGTTTCCCAGTCCTAAATGGAGTTGAATCACATGCAGTTTCTGGTCCTACAAGCAAGAGTTGTTTTCTGGTAAGAAGAGTCACTATTGCGCTCCTATTGTCATACACAGGGCAAATAGCACTGGCGTCTATTCCCAGCATGTACAGTGTATTGGACTGAAGAGGATCTACTTTTCTTGTCAGTTTCCTATGCAGAGTTGAACTAGATATAGCCCGTGTGTGTAGGAAGCACAGTTCTTTTGTTCTGAGCAAGCTCACTGTTCTGGCCCTATAGGAAACACAGTAGAGTATCAGAGTGCTCTTTTCTCAAAATCAGAGTGTGTTTCTTGTAAGGCGAGCTAGTGTTTGTTTCCAAGTCCTAAATGGAGTTGAATCACATGCAGTTTCTGTTCCTACACGCAAGAGATGTTTTCTGGTAAGAAGAGTCATTATTGAGCTCCATTTGTCATACACAGGGCAAATAGCACTGACGTCTGTTCCCAGCATGTACAGTGTAAAGGACTGAAGAGGAACTACTGTTTTTTTCTGTTTCCTAAGCAGAGTTGAACTAGATATAGCCCGTGTGTGTAGGAAGCACAGTTCTTTTTTTCTGAGCAAGCCTACTGTTCTGGCCCTATAGGAAACACAGTAGAGTAGAAGAGTGCTCTTTTCTCAAAAGCAAAGTGTGTTTCTTGTAAGGAGAGCTAGCGTTTGTTTCCCAGTCCTAAATGGATTTGAATCACATGCAGTTTTTGGTCCTACAAGCAAGGTATGTTTTCTGGTAAGGAAAGACATTATTGCGCTCCCTTTGCCACACACAATGCAACTAGCACTCCCGTCTGTTCCCAGCAAGTACAGTATATTGGACTGAAGAGGAGCTACTGTTCTTGTCATTTTCCTAAGCAGAGTTGAACTAGATATGGCCCGTGTGTGTAAGAAGCACAGTTCTTTTGTTCTGAGCAAGCTCAGTTTCTGGCCCTATAGGAAACACAGTAGAGTAGAAGAGTGCTCTTTTCTCAAAAGCAGAGTGTGTTTCTTGTAAGGCGAGCTAGCGTTTGTTTCCTAGTCCTAAATGGAGTTGAATCACATGCAGTTTCTGGTCCTACGAGCAAAAGTTGTTTTCTGATAAGAAGAGTCACTATTGCGCTCCCATTGCCATACACAGTGCAAATAGCACTGGCGTCTCTACCCAGCATGTACAGTGTATTGGACAGAAGAGGATCTACTGTTCTTTTCAGTTTCCTAAGCACAGTTGAACTAGATATGGCCCGTGTGTGTAGGAAGCACAGTTCTTTTGTTCTGAGCAAGCTCACTGTTCGGACAACATAGGAAACACAGTAGAGTAGAAGAGTGCTCTTTTCTCAAAAGCAGAGTGTGTTTCTTGTAAGGCGAGCTAGCGTTTGTTTCCCAGTCCTAAATAGAGTTGAATCACATGCAGTTTCTAGTCCTACGAGCAAGAGTTCTTTTCTGGTAAGAAGAGTCACTATTACGCTCCGTTTGCCATACACAGTGCAAATAGCCCTCGCGTCTGTTTCCAGCAAGTACAGTGTATTGGACTGAAGAGGAGCTACTGTTCTTGTCAGTTTCCTAAGCAGAGTTGAACTCGATATGGCCCATGTGTGTAGGAAGCACAGTTCTTTTGTACTCAGCAAGCTCACTGTTCTGGCCCTATCGGAAACACAGTAGAGTAGAAGAGTGCTCTTTCCTCAAAAGCAGAGTGTGTTTTTTGTAAGGCGAGCTAGCGTTTGTTTCCCAGTCCTAAATGGAGTTGAATCACATGCAGTTTCTGTTCCTACGAGCAAAAGTTGTTTTCTGGTAGGAAGAGTCACTATTGCACGTCCATTGCCATACACAGTGCAAATAGCACTGGCGTCTGTACCCAGCATGTACAGCGTATTGGACTGAAGAGGATCTACTGTTCTTTTCAGTTTCCTAAGCAGAATTGAACTAGTTATGGCCCGTGTGTGTAGGAAGCACAGTTCTTTTGTTCTGAGCAAGCTCACTGTTTGGACCCCATAGGAAACACAGTAGAGTAGAAGAGTGCTCTTTCCTCAAAAGCAGAGTGTGTTTCTTGTAAGGCGAGCTAGCGTTTGTTTCCCAGTCCTAAATGGAGTTGAATCCCATGCAGTCTTCGTTCCTACGAGCAAGAGTTGTTTTCTGGTAAGGAAAGTCACCATTGCGCTCCCATTGCCATACACAGTGCAAATAGCACTCGTGTCTGTTCCCAGCAAGTACAGTGTATTGGGCTGAAGAGGAGCTACTGTTCTTGTCAGTTTCCTAAGCAGAATTGAACTAGTTATGGCCCGTGTGTGTCGGAAGCACAGTTCTTTTGTTCAGAGCAAGCTCACTGTTTGGACCCCATAGGAAACACAGTAGAGTAGAAGAGTGCTCTTTTCTCAAAAGCAGAATGTGTTTCTTGTAAGGCAAGCTAGCGTTTGTTTCCCAGTCCTAAATGGAGTTGAATCACATGCAGTTTCTGGTCCTACGAGCAAGAGTTGTTTTCTTGTAAGAAGAATCACTATTGAGCTCCCATTGCCATACACAGTGCAAATAGCACTGGCGTCTGTACCCAGCATGTACAGCGTATTGGACTGAAGAGGATCTACTGTTCTTTTCAGTTTCCTAAGCAGAGTTGAACTAGAAATGGCCCGTGTGTGTAGGAAGCATAGTTCTTTTGTTCTGAGCAAGCTCACTGTACTGGCCCTATAGGAAACACAGTAGAGTAGAAGAGTGCTCTTTTCTCAAAAGCAGAGTGTGTTTCTTGTAAAATGAGCTAGCGTTTGTTTCCCAGTCCTAAATAGAGTTGAATCTCATGCAGTTTCTGGTCCTACGAGAAAGAGTTGTTTTCGGGTAAGAAGAGACACTTTTGCGCTCCCATTGTCACAAACAGGGCAAATAGCACTAGGCGTCTGTTCCCAGCATGTACAGTCTATTGGACTGAAGAGGTTCTACTGTTCTTGTCAGTTTCATAAGGAGAATTGAACAAGATATGGCCCGTGTGTGTAGGAAGCACAGTTCTTTTGTTCTGAGCAAGCTCACATTTCGAACCCCATAGGAAACACAGTAGAGTAGAAGAGTGCATTTTTCTCAAAAGCAGAGTGTGTTTCTTGTAAGGTGAGCTAGAGTTTGTTTTCCAGTCCTAAATGGAGTTGAAATACTCATGCAGTTTCTGGTCCTACGAGCAAGAGTTGTTTTCTGGTAAGAAGAGTCACTATTGTGCTTCCTTTGCCATACACAGTGCAAATAGCCCTCGCGTCTGTTCCCAGCAAGTACAGTGTATTGGACTGAAGAGGAGCTACTGTTCTTGTCAGTTTCCTAAGCAGAGTTGAACTAGATATGGCCCATGTGTGTAGGAAGCACAGTTTTTTGTACTCAGCAAGCTCACTGTTCTAGCCCTATAGGAAACACAGTAGAGTAGAAGAGTGCTCTTTCCTCAAAAGCAGAGTGTGTTTTTTGTAAGGCGAGCTAGCGTTTGTTTCGCAGTCCTAAATGGAGTTGAATCACATGCAGTTTCCGTTCCTATGAGCAAGAGTTGTTTTCTGGTAAGAAGAATCACTATTGCGCTCCCATTGCCATACACAGTGCAAATAGCACTGGCATCTGTAACCAGCATGTACAGTGTATTGGACTGAAGAGGATCTACTGTTCTTGTCAGTTTCCTAAGCAGAATTGAACAAGATATGGCCCGTGTGTGTAGGAAGCACTGTTCTTTTGTTCTTAGCAAGCTCACTGTTCTGGACCTATAGGAAACACAGTAGAGTAGAAGAGTGCTCTTTTCTCAAAAGCAGAGTGTGTTTCTTGTAAGCAGAGCTAGCGTTTGTTTCTCAGTCCTAAATGGAGTTGAATCACATGCAGTTTCTGGTCCTACGAGCAACAGTTGTTTTCTGGTAAGAAGAGTCACTATTGCGCTCCCATTGCCATACACTGTGCAAATAGCACTGGCGTCTGTACCCAGCATGTACAGTGTATTGGACAGAAGAGGATCTACTGTTCTTTTCAGTTTCCTAAGCACAGTTGAACTAGATATGGCCCGTGTGTGTAGGAAGCACAGTTCTTTTGTTCTGAGCAAGCTCACTGTTCGGACAACATAGGAAACACAGTAGAGTAGAAGTGTGCTCTTTTCTTAAAAGCAGAGTGTGTTTCTTGTAAGGCGAGCTAGCGTTTGTTTCCCAGTCATAAATAGAGTTGAATCACATGCAGTTTCTGGTCCTACGAGCAAGAGTTGTTTTCTGGTAAAAAGAGTCACTATTACGCTCCGTTTGCCATACACAGTGCAAATAGCCCTCGCGTCTGTTCCCAGCAAGTACAGTATGTTGGACTGAAGAGGAGCTACTGTTCTTGTCAGTTTCCTAAGCAGAGTTGAACTAGATATGGCCCATGTGTGTAGGAAGCACAGTTCTTTTGTACTCAGCAAGCTCACTGTTCTGGCCCTACAGGAAACACAGAAGAGTAGAAGAGTGCTCTTTTCTCAAAAGCAGAGAGTGTGTTTCTAGTAAGGCTAGCTAGCGTTTGTTTCCCAGTCCTAAATGGAGTTGAATCACATGCAGTTTCTGGTCCTACGAGCAAGAGTTTTTTCTGGTAATAGGAGTCACTATTGCGCTCCCATTGTCATACTCAGGGCAAATAGCACTGGCCTCTGTTCCCAGCATGTACAGTGTATTGGACTGAAGAGGATCTACTGTTCTTGTCAGGTTCCTAAGCAGAGTTGAACTAGATATGGCCCATGGGTGTAGGAAGCACAGTTCTTTTGTACTCAGCAAGCTCACTGTTCTGGCCCTTTAGGAAACACAGTAGAGTAGAAGAGTGCTCTTTCCTCAAAAGCAGAGTGTGTTTCTTGTAAGGCGAGCTAGCGTTTGTTTCGCAGTCCTAAATGGAGTTGAATCACATGCAGTTTCTGTTCCTACGAGCAAGAGTTGTTTTCTGGTAAGGAAAGTCACTATTGTGCTCCCAATGCCATACACAGTGCAAATAGCACTTGCCTTTGTTCCCAGCAAGTACAGTGTATTGGACTGAAGAGGAGCTACTGTTCTTGTCAGTTTCCTAAGCAGAATTGAACTAGATATGGCCCGTGTGTGTAGGAAGCACAGTTCTTTTGTTCTGAGCAGGCTCACTGTTTGGACCGCATAGGAAACACAGTAGAGTAGAAGAGTGCTCTTTTCTCAAAAGCAGAGTGTGTTTCTTGTAAGGCGAGCTAGTGTTTGTTTCCCAGTGCTAAATGGAGTTGAAATACACATGAAGTTTCTGGTCCTATGAGGAAGAGTTGTTTTCTGGTAAGAAGAGTCACTATTGCGCTCCCTTTGCCATACACAGTGGAAATAGCCCTCTCGTCTGTTCCCAGCAAGTACATTGTATTGGAATGAAGAGGAGCTACTGTTCTTGTCAGTTTCCTAAGCAGAGTTGAACTAGTTATGGCCCATGTGTGTCGGAAGCACAGTTCTTTTTTTCAGAGCAAGCTCACTGTTTGGACCCCATAGGAAACACAGTAGAGTAGAAGAGTGCTCTTTTCTCAAAAGCAGAGTGTGTTTCTTGTAAGGCAAGCTAGCGTTTGTTTCCCAGTCCTAAATGGAGTTGAATCACATGCAGTTTCTGGTCCTACGAGCAACAGTTGTTTTCTGGTAAGAAGAATCACTATTGCGCTCCCATTGCCATACACAGTGCAAATAGCACTGGCGTCCGTACCCAGCATGTACAGCGTATTGGACTGAAGAGGATCTACTGTTCTTTTCAGTTTCCTAAGCAGAGTTGAACTAGATATGGCCCGTGTGTGTAGGAAGCCTAGTTCTTTTGTTCTGAGCAAGCTCACTGTTCTGGCCCTATTGGAAACACAGTAGAGTAGAAGAGTGCTCTTTTCTCAAAAGCAGAGTGTGTTTCTTGTAAGGAGAGCTAGCGTTTGTTTCTCAGTCCTAAATGTGCCATACACAGTGCAAATAGCACTGGCATCTGTAACCAGCATGTACAGTGTATTGGACTGAAGAGGATCTACTGTTCTTGTCAGTTTCCTAAGCAGAATTGAACAAGATATGGCCCGTGTGTGTAGGAAGCACTGTTCTTTTGTTTGTCTGTTCAGTCTATTGGACTGAAGAGGTTCTACTGTTCTTGTCAGTTTCATAAGCAGAATTGAACACTGGCATCTGTAACCAGCATGTACAGTGTATTGGACTGAAGAGGATCTACTGTTCTTGTCAGTTTCCTAAGCAGAATTGAACAAGATATGGCCCGTGTGTGTAGGAAGCACTGTTCTTTTGTTCGTCTGTTCAGTCTATTGGACTGAAGAGGTTCTACTGTTCTTGTCAGTTTCATAAGCAGAATTGAACAAGATATGGCCCGTGTCTGTAGGAAGCACAGTTCTTTTGTTCTGAGCAAGCTCACATTTCGAACCCCATAGGAAACACAGTAGAGTAGAAGAGTGCATTTTTCTCAAAAGCAGAGTGTGTTTCTTGTAAGGCGAGCTATCGTTTGTTTCCCAGTCCTAAATGGAGTTGAAATACTCATGCAGTTTCTGGTCCTACGAGCAAGAGTTATTTTCTGGTAAGAGGAGTCACTATTGTGCTTCCTTTGCCATACACAGTGCAAATAGCCCTCGCGTCTGTTCCCAGCAAGTACAGTGTATTGGACTGAAGAGGAGCTACTGTTCTTGTCAGTTTCCTAAGCAGAGTTGAACTAGATATGGCCCATGTGTGTAGGAAGCACAGTTCTTTTGTACTCAGCAAGCTCACTGTTCTAGCCCTATAGGAAACACAGTAGAGTAGAAGAGTGCTCTTTCCTCAAAAGCAGAGTGTGTTTTTTGTAAGGCGAGCTAGCGTTTGTTTCGCAGTCCTAAATGGAGTTGAATCACATGCAGTTTCCGTTCCTATGAGCAAGAGTTGTTTTCTGGTAAGAAGAATCACTATTGCGCTCCCATTGCCATACACAGTGCAAATAGCACTGGCATCTGTAACCAGCATGTACAGTGTATTGGACTGAAGAGGATCTACGGTTCTTGTCAGTTTCCTAAGCAGAATTGAACAAGATATGGCCCGTGTGTGTAGGAAGCACTGTTCTTTTGTTCTGAGCAAGCTCACTGTTCTGGCCCTATAGGAAACACAGTAGAGTAGAAGAGTGCTCTTTTCTCAAAAGCAGAGTGTGTTTCTTGTAAGGAGAGCTAGCGTTTGTTTCTCAGTCCTAAATGGAGTTGAATCACATGCAGTTTCTGGTCCTACGAGCAACAGTTGTTTTCTGGTAAGAAGAGTCACTATTGCGCTCCCATTGCCATACACAGTGCAAATAGCACTGGCGTCTGTACCCAGCATGTACAGTGTATTGGACAGAAGAGGATCTACTGTTCTTTTCAGTTTCCTAAGCACAGTTGAACTAGATATGGCCCGTGTGTGTAGGAAGCACAGTTCTTTTGTTCTGAGCAAGCTCACTGTTCGGACAACATAGGAAACACAGTAGAGTAGAAGAGTGCATTTTTCTCAAAAGCAGAGTGTGTTTCTTGTAAGGCGAGCTAGCGTTTGTTTCCCAGTCCTAAATAGAGTTGAATCACATGCAGTTTCTGGTCCTACGAGCAAGAGTTGTTTTCTGGTAAGAAGAGTCACTATTATTCTCCGTTTGCCATACACAGTGCAAATAGCCCTCGCGTCTGTTCCCAGCAAGTACAGTGTATTGGACTGAAGAGGAGCTACTGTTCTTGTCAGTTTCTTAAGCAGAGTTGGACTAGATATGGCCCATGTGTGTAGGAAGCACAGTTCTTTTGTACTCAGCAAGCTCACTGTTCTGGCCCTACAGGAAACACAGAAGAGTAGAAGAGTGCTCTTTTCTCAAAAGCAGAGTGTGTTTCTTGTAAGGCGAGCTAGCGTTTGTTTCCCAGTCCTAAATGGTGTTGAATCACATGCAGTTTCTGGTCATACGAGCAAGAGTTTTTTCTGGTAAGAAGAGTCACTATTGCGCTCCCATTGTCACACACAGGGCAAATAGCACTGACGTCTGTTCCCAGCATGTACAGTCTATTGGACTGAAGAGGTTCTACTGTTCTTGTCAGTTTCATAAGCAGAGTTGAACTAGATATGGCCCGTGTGTGTAGGAAGCACAGTTCTTTTGTTCTGAGCAAGCTCACTGTTTGGACCCCATAGGAAACACAGTAGAGTAGACGTGTGCCCTATTCTCAAAAGCAGAGCGTGTTTCTTGTAAGGCGAGCTAGCGTTTGTTTCCCAGTCCTAAGTGGATTGAATCAAATGCAGTTTCTGGTCCTACGAGCAAGAGTTGTTTTCTGGTAAGAAGTGTCACTATTGTGCTTCAATTGCCGTACACAATGCAAATAGCACTCGCGTCTGTTCCCAGTAAGTACAGTGTATTGGACTGAAGAGGAGCTACTGTTCTCGTCAGATTCCTAAGCAGAGTTGAACTAGATATGGCCCATGTGTGTAGGAAGCACAGTTCTTTTGTACTCAGCAAGCTCACTGTTCTGGCCTTATAGGAAACACAGTAGAGTAGAAGAGTGCTCTTTCCTCAAAAGCAGAGTGTGTTTTTTGTAAGGCAAGCTAGCGTTTGTTTCGCAGTCCTAAATGGAGTTGAATCACATGCAGATTCCGTTCCTACGAGCAAGAGTAGTTTTCTGGTAAGGAAAGTCACTATTGCGCTCCCATTGCCATACACAGTGCAAATAGCACTCGCGTCTGTTCCCAGCAAGTACAGTATATTGGACTGAAGAGGAGCTACTGTTCTTGTCAGTTTCCTAAGCAGAATTGAACTAGATATGGCCCGTGTGTTTAGGAAGCACAGTTCTTTTGTTCTGAGCAAGCTCACTGTTTGGACCCCATAGGAAACACCGTAGAGTAGAAGAGTGCTCTTTTCTCAAAAGCAGAGTGTATTTCTTGTAAGGCGAGCTAGCGTTTTTTTCCCAGTCCTAAATGGAGTTGAATCACATGCAGTTTCTGATCATACGAGCAAGAGTTGTTTTCTGGTAAGAAGAGTCACTATTGCGATCCCATTGTCACACACAGGGCAAAAAGCACTGGCGTCTGTTCCCAGCATGTACAGTCTATTGGACTGAAGAGGTTCTACTGTTCTTGTCAGTTTCCTAAGCAGAATTGAACAAGATATGGCCCATGTGTGTAGGAAGCACAGTTCTTTTGTTCTGAGTAAGCTCACTGTTCTGGCATTATAGGAAACACAGTAGAGTAGAAGAGTGCTCTTTTCTCAAAAGCAGAGAGTGTGTTTCTAGTAAGGCTAGCTAGCGTTTGTTTCCCAGTCCTAAATGGAGTTGAATCACATGCAGTTTCTGGTCCTACGAGAAAGAGTTTTTTCTGGTAATAGGAGTCACTATTGCGCTCCCATTGTCATACTCAGGGCAAATAGCACTGGCCTCTGTTCCCAGCATGTACAGTGTATTGGACTGAAGAGGATCTACTGTTCTTGTCAGGTTCCTAAGCAGAGTTGAACTAGATATGGCCCATGGGTGTAGGAAGCACAGTTCTTTTGTACTCAGCAAGCTCACTGTTCTGGCCCTTTAGGAAACACAGTAGAGTAGAAGAGTGCTCTTTTCTCAAAAGCAGAGTGTGTTTCTTGTAAGGCGAGCTAGTGTTTGATTCCCAGTGCTAAATGGAGTTGAAATACACATGAAGTTTCTGGTCCTACGAGGAAGAGTTGTTTTCTGGTAAGAAGAGTCACTATTGCGCTCCCTTTGCCATACACAGTGCAAATAGCCCTCTCGTCTGTTCCCAGCAAGTACAGTGTATTGGACTGAAGAGGAGCTACTGTTCTTGTCAGTTTCCTAAGCAGAGTTGAACTAGATAAGGCCCATGTGTGTAGGAAGCACAGTTCTTTTGTACTCAGAAATCTCACTGTTCTGGCCCTGTAGGAAACACAGTAGAGTAGAAGAGTGCTCTTTCCTCAAAAGCAGAGTGTGTTTCTTGTAAGGCGAGCTAGCGTTTGTTTCGCAGTCCTAAATGGAGGTGAATCACATGCAGTTTCCGTTCCTACGAGTAAGAGTTGTTTTCTGGTAAGGAAAGTCACTTTTGCGCTCCCATTGCCATACACAGTGCAAATAGCACTGGCGTCTTTACCCAGCATGTACAGCGTATTGGACTGAAGACGATCTACTGTTCTTTTCAGTTTCCTAAGCAGAGTTGAAGTAGATATGGCCCGTGTGTAGGAAGCACAGTTCTTTTGTTCTGAGCAAGCTCACTGTTCGGACCCCATAGGAAACACAGTAGAGTAGAAGAGTGCTCTTTTCTCAAAAGCAGAGTGTATTTCTTGTAAGGCGAGCTAGCATTTGTTTCCCAGTCCTAAATGGAGTTGAATCACGTGCACTTTCTGGTCATACGAGCAAGAGTTGTTTTCTGGTAAGAAGAGTCACTATTGCGCTCCCATTGTCACACACAGGGCAAATAGCACTGGCGTCTGTTCCCTGAATGTACAGTCTATTGGACTGAAGAGGTTCTACTGTTCTTGTCAGTTTCCTAAGCAGAGTTGAACTAGATATGGCCCATGTGTGTAGGAAGCACAGTTCTTTTGTTCTGAGCAAGCTCACTGTTCGAACCCCATAGGAAAAACAGTAGAGTAGAAGAGTGCTCTTTTCTCAAAAGCAGAGTGTGTTTCTTGTAAGGAGAGCTAGCGTTTGTTTCCCAGTCCTAAATGGAGTTGAATCCCATGAAGTTTCTGGTCCTACGAGCAAGAATTGTTTTCTGGTAAGAAGAGTCACTATTGCGCTCCCATTGTCACAAACAGGGCAAATAGCACTGGCGTCTGTTCCCAGCATGTACAGTCTATTGGACTGAAGAGGTTCTACTGTTCATGTCAGTTTCCTAAGCAGAATTGAACAAGATATGGCCCGTGTGTGTAGGAAGCACAGTTCTTTTGTTCTGAGCAAGCTCACATTTCGAACCCCATAGGAAACACAGTAGAGTAGAAGAGTGCTCTTTTCTCAAAAGCAGAGTGTGTTTCTTGTAAGGCGACCTAGCATTTGTTTCCCAGTTCTAAATAGAGTTGAATCTCATGCAGTTTCTGGTCCTATGACCAAGAGTTGTTTTCTGGTAGGAAGAGTCACTATTGCGCGTCCATTGCCATACACAGTGCAAATAGCACTGGCGTCTGTACCCAGCATGTACAGCATATTGGACTGAAGAGGATCTACTGTTCTTTTCAGTTTCCTAAGCAGCATTGAACTAGTTATGGCCCTTGTGTGTAGGAAGCACAGTTATTTTGTTGTGAGCAAGCTCACTGTTTGGACCCCATAGGAAACACAGTAGAGTAGAAGTGTGCTCTTTTCACAAAAGCAGAGAATGTTTCTGTAAGGCGAGCTAGCGTTTTTCCCAGTCCTAAATGGAGTTGAATCACATGCAGTTTCTGGTCATACGAGCAAGAGTTTTTTCTGGTAAGAAGAGTCACTATTGCGATCCCTTTGTCACACACAGGGCAAAAAGCACTGGCGTCTGTTCCCAGCATGTACAGTCTATTGGACTGAAGAGGTTCTACTGTTCTTGTCAGTTTCCTAAGCAGAATTGAACAAGATATGGCCCGTGTATGTAGGAAGCACAGTTCTTTTGTTCTGAGCAAGCTCACTGTTTGGACCCCATAGGAAACACAGTAGAGTAGAAGAGTGCTCTTTTCTCAAAAGCAGAGTGTGTTTCTTGTAAGGCGAGCTAGCGATTGTTTCCCAGTCCTAAATGGAGTTGAATCACATGCAGTTTCTGGTCCTACGAGCAAGAGTTGTTTTCTGGTAAGAAGAGTCACTATTGCACCCCCATTGCCATACACAGTGCAAATAGCACTGGCGTCCGTACCCAGCATGTACAGTGTATTGGACTGAAGAGGATCTACTGTTCTTTTCAGTTTCCTAAGTTGAGTTGAACTAGATATGACCCGTGTGTGTAGGAAGCACAGTTCTTTTGTTCTGAGCAAGCTCACTGTTTGGACCCCATAGGAAACACAGTAGAGTAGAAGAGTGCTCTTTTCTCAAAAGCAGAGTGTGTTTCTTGTAAGGCGAGCTAGCGTTTGTTTCCCAGTCCTAAATGGAGTTGAATCACATGCAGTTTCTGTTCATATGAGCAAGAGTTGTTTTCTGCTAAGAAGAGTCACTATTGCGTTCCCATTGTCACACACAGGGCAAATAGCACTGGCGTCTGTTCCCAGCATGTAGAGTCTATTGGACTGAAGAGGTTCTACTGTTCTTGTCAGTTTCCTAAGCAGAATTGAACAAGATATGGCCCGTGTGTGTAGGAAGCACAGTTCTTTTGTTCTGAGCAAGCTCACATTTCGAACCCCATAGGAAACACAGTAGAGTAGAAGAGTGCATTTTTCTCAAAAGCAGAGTGTGTTTCTTGTAAGGCAAACTAGCGTTTGTTTCCCAGTCCTAAATGGAGTTGAAATACACAAGCAGTTTCTGGTCTTACAAGCAAGAGTTGTTTTCTGGTTTTGAAGAGTCACTATTGTGCTCCCTTTGCCATACACAGTGCAAATAGCCCTCGCGTCTGTTCCCAGCAAGTACAGTGTATTGGACTGAAGAGGAGCTACTGTTCTTGTCAGTTTCCTAAGCAGAGTTGAACGAGATATGGACCATGTGTGTAGGAAGCACAGTTCTTTTGTACTCAGCAAGCTCACTGTTCTGGCACTATAGGAAACACAGTAGAGTAGAAGAGTGCTCTTTCCTCAAAAGCAGAGTGTGTTTTTTGTAAGGCGAGCTAGCGTTTGTTTCGCAGCCCTAAATGGAGTTGAATCACATGCAGTTTCCGTTCCTACGAGCAAGAGATGTTTTCTGGTAAGGAAAGTCACTCTTGCGCTCCCATTGCCATTCACATTGCAAATAGCACTCGCGTCTGTTCCCAGCAAGTACAGTGTATTGGACTGAAGAGGAGCTACTGTTCTTGTCAGTTTCCTAAGCAGAGTTGAACTAAATATGGCCCATGAGTGTAGGAAGCACAGTTCTTTTGTACTCAGCAAATTCACTGTTCTGGCCCTATAGGAAACACAGTAGAGTAGAAGAGTGCTCTTTTCTCAAAAGCAGAGTGTGTTTCTTGTAAGGCGAGCTAGCATTTGTTTCCCAGTCCTAAATGGAGTTGAATCACATGCAGTTTCTGGTACTACAAGCAAGAGATGTTTTCTGGTAAGAAGAGTCACTATTGCGCTCCCATTGCCATACACAGTGCAAGTAGCACTGGCGTCTGTACCCAGCATGTACAGTGTATTGGAATGCAGAGGATCTAGTGTTCTTGTCAGTGTCCTAAGCAGAATTGAACTAGATATGGCCCGTGTGTGTAGGAAGCACAGTTCTTTTGTTCTGAGCAAGCTCACTGTTCTGGCCCTATAGGAAACACAGTAGAGTAGAAGAGTGCTCTTTTCTCAAAAGCAGAGTGTGTTTCTTGTAAGGCAAGCTAGCGTTTGTTTCCCAGTCCTAAATGGAGTTGAAATACACATGCAGTTTCTGGTCCTACGAGCAAGAGTTGTTTTCTTGTAAGAAGAATCACTATTACGCTCCATTTGCCATACACAGTGCAAATAGCCCTCGCGTCTGTTCCCAGCAAGTACAGTGTATTGGACTGAAGAGGAGCTACTGTTCTTGTCAGTTTCCGAAGCAGAGTTGAACGAGATATGGCCCACGTGTGTAGGAAGCACAGTTCTTTTGTACTCAGCAAGCTCACTGTTCTGGCACTATAGGAAACACAGTAGAGTAGAAGAGTGCTCTTTCCTCAAAAGCAGAGTGTGTTTTTTGTAAGGCGAGCTAGCGTTTGTTTCGCAGTCCTAAATGGAGTTGAATCACATGCAGTTTCCGTTCCTACGAGCAAGAGATGTTTTCTGGTAAGGAAAGTCACTCTTGCGCTCCCATTGCCATACACAGTGCAAATAGCACTCGCGTCTGTTCCGAGCAAGTACAGTGTATTGGACTGAAGAGGATCTACTGTTCTTGTCAGTTTCCTAAGCAGAATTGAACTAGATATGGCCCGTGTGTGTAGGAAGCACAGTTCTTTTGTTCTGAGCAAGCTCACTGTTTGGACACCATAGGAAACACAGTAGAGTAGAAGAGTGCTCTTTTCTCAAAAGCAGAGTGTGTTTCTTGTAAGGCGAGCTAGCATTTGTTTGCCAGTCCTAAATGGAGTTGAATCACATGCAGTTTCTGGTACTACAAGCAAGAGATGTTTTCTGGTAAGAAGAGTCACTATTGCGCTCCCATTGCCATACACAGTGCAAGTAGCACTGGTGTCTGTACCCAGCATGTACAGTGTATTGGAATGCAGAGGATCTACTGTTCTTGTCAGTGTCCTAAGCAGAATTGAACTAGATATGGCCCGTGTGTGTAGGAAGCACAGTTCTTTTGTACTCAGCAAGCTCACTGTTCTGGCCCTACAGGAAACGCAGAAGAGTAGAAGAGTGCTCTTTTCTCAAAAGCAGAGTGTGTTTCTTGTAAGGCGAGCTAGCGTTTTTTCCCAGTCCTAAATGGAGTTGAATCACATGCAGTTTCTGGTCATACGAGCAAGAGTTTTTTCTGGTAAGAAGAGTCACTATTGCGATCCCATTGTCACACACAGGGCAAAAAGCACTGGCGTATGTTCCCAGCAAGTACAGTCTATTGGACTGAAGAGGTTCTACTGTTCTTGTCAGTTTCCTAAGCAGAATTGAACAAGATATGGCTCTTGTGTGTAGGAAGCACAGTTCTTTTGTACTCAGCAAGCTCACTGTTCTGGCCCTATAGGAAACACAGTAGAGTAGAAGAGTGCTCTTTCCTCAAACGCAGAATGTGTTTTTTGTAAGGCGAGCTAGCGTTTGTTTCGCAGTCCTAAATGGAGTTGAATCACATGCAGTTTCAGTTCCTACGAGCAAGAGTTGTTTTCTGGTAAGGAAAGTCACTCTTGCTCTCCCATTGCCATACACAGTGCAAATAGCACTCACATCTGTTCCCAGCAAGTACAGTGTATTGGACTGAAGAGGAGCTACTGTTCTTGTAAATTTCCTAAGCAGAATTGAACTAGATATGGCCCGTGTATGTAGGAAGCACAGTTCTTTTGTTCTGAGCAAGCTCACTGTTTGGACCCCATAGGAAACACAGTAGAGTAGAAGAGTGCTCTTTTCTCAAAAGCAGAGTGGGTTTCTTGTAAGGCGAGCTAGCATTTGTTTCCCAGTCCTAAATGGAGTTGAATTACATGCAGTTTCTTGTACTACAAGCAAGAGATGTTTTCTGGTAAGAAGAGTCACTATTGCGCTCCCATTGCCATACACAGTGCAAGTAGCACTGGCGTCTGTACCCAGCATGTACAGTGTATTGGAATGCAGAGGATCTACTGTTCTTGTGAGTGTCCTAAGCAGAATTGAACTAGATATGGCCCGTGTGTGTAGGAAGCACAGTTCTTTTGTTCTGAGCAAGCTCACTGTTCTGGCCCTATAGGAAACACAGTAGAGTAGAAGAGTGCTCTTTTCTCAAAAGCAGAGTGTGTTTCTTATAAGGCGAGCTACCGTTAGTTTCCCAGTCCTAAATGGAGTTGAAATACACATGCAGTTTTTGGTCCTACGAGCAAGAGTTGTTTTCTGGTAAGAAGAGTCACTATTGTGCTCCCTTTGCTATACACAGTGCAAATAGCCCTCGCGTCTGTTCCCAGCAAGTACAGTGTATTGGACTGAAGAGGAGCTACTGTTCTTGTCAGTTTCCTAAGCAGAGTTGAACGAGATATGGCCCACGTGTGTAGGAAGCACAGTTCTTTTGTACTCAGCAAGCTCACTGTTCTGGCACTATAGGAAACACAGTAGAGTAGAAGAGTGCTCTTTCCTCAAAAGCAGAGTGTGTTTTTTGTAAGGCGAGCTAGCGTTTGTTTCGCAGTCCTAAATGGAGTTGAATCACATGCAGTTTCCGTTCCTACGAGCAAGAGATGTTTTCTGGTAAGGAAAGTCACTCTTGCGCTCCCATTGCCATACACAGTGCAAATAGCACTCGCGTCTGTTCCGAGCAAGTACAGTGTATTGGACTGAAGAGGATCTACTGTTCTTGTCAGTTTCCTAAGCAGAATTGAACTAGATATGGCCCGTGTGTGTAGGAAGCACAGTTCTTTTGTTCTGAGCAAGCTCACTGTTTGGACACCATAGGAAACACAGTAGAGTAGAAGAGTGCTCTTTTCTCAAAAGCAGAGTGTGTTTCTTTTAAGGCGAGCTAGCATTTGTTTCCCAGTCCTAAATGGAGTTGAATCACATGCAGTTTCTGGTACTACAAGCAAGAGATGTTTTCTGGTAAGAAGAGTCACTATTGCGCTCCCATTGCCATACACAGTGCAAGTAGCACTGGCGTCTGTACCCAGCATGTACAGTGTATTGGAATGCAGAGGATCTACTGTTCTTGTCAGTGTCCTAAGCAGAATTGAACTAGATATGGCCCGTGTGTGTAGGAAGCACAGTTCTTTTGTACTCAGCAAGCTCACTGTTCTGGCCCTACAGGAAACGCAGAAGAGTAGAAGAGTGCTCTTTTCTCAAAAGCAGAGTGTGTTTCTTGTAAGGCGAGCTAGCGTTTTTTCCCAGTCCTAAATGGAGTTGAATCACATGCAGTTTCTGGTCATACGAGCAAGAGTTTTTTCTGGTAAGAAGAGTCACTATTGCGATCCCATTGTCACACACAGGGCAAAAAGCACTGGCGTATGTTCCCAGCACGTACAGTCTATTGGACTGAAGAGGTTCTACTGTTCTTGTCAGTTTCCTAAGCAGAATTGAACAAGATATGGCTCTTGTGTGTAGGAAGCACAGTTCTTTTGTACTCAGCAAGCTCACTGTTCTGGCCCTATAGGAAACACAGTAGAGTAGAAGAGTGCTCTTTCCTCAAACGCAGAATGTGTTTCTTGTAAGGCGAGCTAGCGTTTGTTTCGCAGTCCTAAATGGAGTTGAATCACATGCAGTTTCAGTTCCTACGAGCAAGAGTTGTTTTCTGGTAAGGAAAGTCACTCTTGCGCTCCCATTGCCATACACAGTGCAAATAGCACTCACATCTGTTCCCAGCAAGTACAGTGTATTGGACTGAAGAGGAGCTACTGTTCTTGTAAATTTCTTAAGCAGAATTGAACTAGATATGGCCCGTGTATGTAGGAAGCACAGTTCTTTTGTTCTGAGCAAGCTCACTGTTTGGACCCCATAGGAAACACAGTAGAGTAGAAGAGTGCTCTTTTCTCAAAAGCAGAGTGTGTTTCTTGTAAGGCGAGCTAGCATTTGTTTCCCAGTCCTAAATGGAGTTGAATCACATGCAGTTTCTGGTACTACAAGCAAGAGATGTTTTCTGGTAAGAAGAGTCACTATTGCGCTCCCATTGCCATACACAGTGCAAGTAGCACTGGCGTCTGTACCCAGCATGTACAGTGTATTGGAATGCAGAGGATCTACTGTTCTTGTGAGTGTCCTAAGCAGAATTGAACTAGATATGGCCCGTGTGTGTAGGAAGCACAGTTCTTTTGTTCTGAGCAAGCTCACTGTTCTGGCCCTATAGGAAACACAGTAGAGTAGAAGAGTGCTCTTTTCTCAAAAGCAGAGTGTGTTTCTTATAAGGCGAGCTTCCGTTAGTTTCCCAGTCCTAAATGGAGTTGAAATACACATGCAGTTTCTGGTCCTACGAGCAAGAGTTGTTTTCTGGTAAGAAGAGTCACTATTACGCTCCGTTTGCCATACACAGTGCAAATAGCCCTCGCGTCTGTTCCCAGCAAGTACAGTGTATTGGACTGAAGAGGAGCTACTGTTCTTGTCAGTTTCCTAAGGAGAGTTGAACTAAATATGGCCCATGTGTGTAGGAAGCACAGTTCTTTTGTACTCAGTAAGCTCACTGTTCTGGCCCTACAGGAAACACAGAAGAGTAGAAGAGTGCTCTTTTCTCAAAAGCACAGTGTGTTTCTTGTAAGGCGAGCTAGCGTTTTTTCCCAGTCCTAAATGGAGTTGAATCACATGCAGTTTCTGGTCATACGAGCAAGAGTTTTTTCTGGTAAGAAGAGTCAGTATTGCGCTCCCATTGTCACACACAGAGCAAAAAGCACTGGCGTCTGTTCCCAGTATGTACAGTCTATTGGACTGAAGAGGTTCTACTGTTCTTGTCAGTTTCCTAAGCAGAATTTAACAAGATATGGCCCGTGTGTGTAGGAAGCACAGTTCTTTTGTTCTGAGCAAGCTCACTGTTTGGACCCCATAGGAAACACAGTAGAGTAGAAGAGTGCTCTTTTCTCAAAAGCAGAGTGTGTTTCTTGTAAGGCTAGCTAGCGTTTGTTTCCCAGTCCTAAATGGAGTTGAATCACATGCAGTTTCTGTTCATATGAGCAAGAGTTGTTTTCTGCTAAGAAGACTCACTATTGCGCTCCCATTGTCACACACAGGGCAAATAGCACTGGCGTCTGTTCCCAGCATGTAGAGTCTATTGGACTGAAGAGGTTCTACTGTTCTTGTCAGTTTCATAAGCAGAATTGAACAAGATATGGCCCGTGTGTGTAGGAAGCACAGTTCTTTTGTTCTGAGCAAGCTCACATTTCGAACCCCATAGGAAACACAGTAGAGTAGAAGAGTGCATTTTTATCAAAAGCAGAGTGTGTTTCTTGTAAGGCAAACTAGCGTTTGTTTCGCAGTCCTAAATGGAGTTGAAATACACATGCAGTTTCTGGTCTTACGAGCAAGAGTTGTTTTCTGGTTTTGAAGAGTCACTATTGTGCTCCCTTTGCCATACACAGTGCAAATAGCCCTCGCGTCTGTTCCCAGCAAGTACAGTGTATTGGACTGAAGAGGAGCTACTGTTCTTGTCAGTTTCCTAAGCAGAGTTGAACGAGATATGGCCCATGTGTGTAGGAAGCACATTTCTTTTGTACTCAGCAAGCTCACTGTTCTGGCCCTATAGGAAACACAGTAGAGTAGAAGAGTGCTCTTTCCTCAAAAGCAGAGTGTGTTTTTTGTAAGGCGAGCTAGCGTTTGTTTCGCAGTCCTAAATGGAGTTGAATCACATGCAGTTTCCGTTCCTACGAGCAAGAGATGTTTTCTGGTAAGGAAAGTCACTCTTGCGCTCCCATTGCCATACACAGTGCAAATAGCACTCCCGTCTGTTCCCAGCAAGTACAGTGTATTGGACTGAAGAGGATCTACTGTTCTTGTCAGTTTCCTAAGCAGAATTGAACTAGATATGGCCCGTGTGTGTAGGAAGCACAGTTCTTTTGTTCTGAGCAAGCTCACTGTTTGGACACCATAGGAAACACAGTAGAGTAGAAGAGTGCCCTTTTCTCAAAAGCAGAGTGTGTTTCTTGTAAGGCGAGCTAGCATTTGTTTCCCAGTCCTAAATGGAGTTGAATCACATGCAGTTTCTGGTACTTTAAGCAAGAGATGTTTTCTGGTAAGAAGAGTCACTATTGCGCTCCCATTGCCATACACAGTGCAAGTAGCACTGGCGTCTGTACCCAGCATGTACAGTGTATTGGATTGAAGAGGAGCTACTGTTCTTGTCAGTGTCCTAAGCAGAATTGAACTAGATATGGCCCGTGTGTGTAGGAAGCACAGTTCTTTTGTTCTGAGCAAGCTCACTGTTCTCTCCCTATAGGAAACACAGTAGAGTAGAAGAGTGCTCTTTTCTCAAAAGCAGAGTGTGTTTCTTGTAAGGAGAGCTAGCGTTAGTTTCCCAGTCCTAAATGGAGTTGAAATACACATGCAGTTTCTTGTCCTACGAGCAAGAGTTGTTTTCTGGTAAGAAGAGTCACTATTACGCTCCGTTTGCCATACACAGTGCAAGTAGCCCTCGCGTCTGTTCCCAGCAAGTACAGTGTATTGGACTGAAGAGGAGCTACTGTTCTTGTCAGTTTCCTAAGCAGAGTTGAACTAAATATGGCCCATGTGTGTAGGAAGCACAGTTCTTTTGTTCTGAGCAAGCTCACTGTTTCGACCCCATAGGAAACACAGTAGAGTAGAAGAGTGCTCTTTTCTCAAAAGCAGAGTGTGTTTCTTGTAAGGCCAGCTAGCGTTTGTTTCCCAGTCCTAAATGGAGTTGAATCACATGCAGTTTCTGTTCATATGAGCAAGAGTTGTTTTCTGCTAAGAAGAGTCACTATTGCGCTCCCATTGTCACACACAGGGCAAATAGCACTAGGCGTCTGATCCCAGCATGTACAGTCTATTGGACTGAAGAGGTTCTACTGTTCTTGTCAGTTTCATAAGCAGAATTGAACAAGATATGGCCCGTGTGTGTAGGAAGCACAGTTCTTTTGTTCTGAGCAAGCTCACATTTCGAACCCCAGAGGAAACACAGTAGAGTAGAAGAGTGCATTTTTCTCAAAAGCAGAGTGTGTTTCTTGCAAGGCGAGCTAGCGTTTGTTTCCCAGTCCTAAATGGAGTTGAAATACTCATGCAGTTTCTGGTCCTACGAGCAAGAGTTGTTTTCTGGTAAGAAGAGTCACTATTGTGCTTCCTTTGCCATACACAGTGCAAATAGCCCTCGCGTCTGTTCCCAGCAAGTACAGTGTATTGGACTGAAGAGGAGCTACTGTTCTTGTCAGTTTCCTAAGCAGAGTTGAACTAGATATGGCCCATGTGTGTAGGAAGCACATTTTTTTGTATCAGCAAGCTCACTGTTCTAGCCCTATAGGAAACACAGTAGAGTAGAAGAGTGCTCTTTCCTCAAAAGCAGAGTGTGTTTTTTGTAAGGCGAGCTAGCGTTTGTTTCGCAGTCCTAAATGGAGTTGAATCACATGCAGTTTCCGTTCCTATGAGCAAGAGTTGTTTTCTGGTAAGAAGAATCACTATTGCGCTCCCATTGCCATACACAGTGCAAATAGCACTGGCATCTGTAACTAGCATGTACAGTGTATTGGACTGAAGAGGATCTACTGTTCTTGTCAGTTTCCTAAGCAGAATTGAACAAGATATGGCCCGTGTGTGTAGGAAGCACTGTTCTTTTGTTCTGAGCAAGCTCACTGTTCTGGCCCTATAGGAAACACAGTAGAGTAGAAGAGTGCTCTTTTCTCAAAAGCAGAGTGTGTTTCTTGTAAGGAGAGCTAGCGTTTGTTTCTCAGTCCTAAATGGAGTTGAATCACATGCAGTTTCTGGTCCTACGAGCAACAGTTGTTTTCTGGTAAGAAGAGTCACTATTGCGCTCCCATTGCCATACACAGTGCAAATAGCACTGGCGTCTGTACCCAGCATGTACAGTGTATTGGACAGAAGAGGATCTACTGTTCTTTTGAGTTTCCTAAGCACAGTTGAACTAGATATGGCCCGTGTGTGTAGGAAGCACAGTTCTTTTGTTCTGAGCAAGCTCACTGTTCGGACAACATAGGAAACACAGTAGAGTAGAAGAGTGCTCTTTTCTTAATAGCAGAGTGTGTTTCTTGTAAGGCGAGCTAGCGTTTGTTTCCCAGTCCTAAATAGAGTTGAATCACATGCAGTTTCTGGTCCTACGAGCAAGAGTTGTTTTCTGGTAAGAAGAGTCACTATTACGCTCCGTTTGCCATACACAGTGCAAATAGCCCTCGCGTCTGTTCCCAGCAAGTACAGTGTATTGGACTGAAGAGGAGCTACTGTTCTTGTCAGTTTCCTAAGCAGAGTTGAACTAGATATGGCCCATGTGTGTAGGAAGCACAGTTCTTTTGTACTCAGCAAGCTCACTGTTCTGGCCCTACAGGAAACACAGAAGAGTAGAAGAGTGCTCTTTTCTCAAAAGCAGAGTGTGTTTCTTGTAAGGCGAGCTAGCGTTTGTTTCCCAGTCCTAAATGGTGTTGAATCACATGCAGTTTCTGGTCATACGAGCAAGAGTTTTTTCTGGTAAGAAGAGTCACTATTGCGCTCCCATTGTCACACACAGGGCAAATAGCACTGACGTCTGTTCCCAGCATGTACAGTCTATTGGACTGAAGAGGTTCTACTGTTCTTGTCAGTTTCATAAGCAGAGTTGAACTAGATATGGCCCGTGTGTGTAGGAAGCACAGTTCTTTTGTTCTGAGCAAGCTCACTGTTTGGACCCCATAGGAAACACAGTAGAGTAGACGTGTGCCCTATTCTCAAAAGCAGAGCGTGTTTCTTGTAAGGCGAGCTAGCGTTTGTTTCCCAGTCCTAAGTGGATTGAATCAAATGCAGTTTCTGGTCCTACGAGCAAGAGTTGTTTTCTGGTAAGAAGTGTCACTATTGTGCTCCAATTGCCGTACACAATGCAAATAGCACTCGCGTCTGTTCCCAGTAAGTACAGTGTATTGGACTGAAGAGGAGCTACTGTTCTCGTCAGATTCCTAAGCAGAGTTGAACTAGATATGGCCCATGTGTGTAGGAAGCACAGTTCTTTTGTACTCAGCAAGCTCACTGTTCTGGCCTTACAGGAAACACAGTAGAGTAGAAGAGTGCTCTTTCCTCAAAAGCAGAGTGTGTTTTTTGTAAGGCAAGCTAGCGTTTGTTTCGCAGTCCTAAATGGAGTTGAATCACATGCAGTTTCCGTTCCTACGAGCAAGAGTAGTTTTCTGGTAAGGAAAGTCACTATTGCGCTCCCATTGCCATACACAGTGCAAATAGCACTCTCGTCTGTTCCCAGCAAGTACAGTATATTGGACTGAAGAGGAGCTACTGCTCTTGTCAGTTTCCTAAGCAGAATTGAACTAGATATGGCCCGTGTGTTTAGGAAGCACAGTTCTTTTGTTCTGAGCAAGCTCACTGTTTGGACCCCATAGGAAACACCGTAGAGTAGAAGAGTGCTCTTTTCTCAAAAGCAGAGTGTGTTTCTTGTAAGGCGAGCTAGCGTTTTTTTCCCAGTCCTAAATGGAGTTGAATCACATGCAGTTTCTCGTCCTACGAGCAAGAGTTGTTTTCTGGTAAGAAGAGTCACTATTGTGCTCCCATTGCCATACACAGTGCAAATAGCACTGGCGTCTGTACCCAGCATGTACAGTGTATTGGACTGAAGAGGATCTACTGTTCTTGTCATTTTCCTAAGCAGAATTGAACTAGATATGGCCCGGGTGTAGGAAGCACAGTTCTTTTGTTCTGAGCAAGCTCACTCTTCTGGCATTAAAGGAAAAACAGTAGAGTAGAAGAGTGCTCTTTTCTCAAAAGCAGAGAGTGTGTTTCTAGTAAGGCTAGCTAGCGTTTGTTTCCCAGTCCTAAATGGAGTTGAATCACATGCAGTTTCTGGTCCTACGAGAAAGAGTTGTTTTCTGGTAAGAAGAGTCACTTTTGCGCTCCCATTGTCACACACAGGGCAAATAGCACTAGGCGTTTGTTCCCAGCAGGTACAGTCTATTGGACTGAAGAGGTTCTACTGTTCTTGTCAGTTTCATAAGCAGAATTGAACAAGATATGGCCCGTGTGTGTAGGAAGCACAGTTCTTTTGTTCTGAGCAAGCTCACATTTCGAACCCCATAGGAAACAGTAGAGTAGAAGAGTGCATTTTTCTCAAAAGCAGAGTGTGTTTCTTGTAAGGCGAGCTAGCGTTTGTTTCCCAGTCCTAAATGGAGTTGAAATACTCATGCAGTTTCTGGTCCTACGAGCAAGAGTTGTTTTCTGGTAAGAAGAGTCACTATTGTGCTTCCTTTGCCATACACAGTGCAAATAGCCCTCGCGTCTGTTCCCAGCAAGTACAGTGTATTGGACTGAAGAGGAGCTACTGTTCTTGTCAGTTTCCTAAGCAGAGTTGAACTAGATATGGCCCATGTGTGTAGGAAGCACAGTTTTTTGTACTCAGCAAGCTCACTGTTCTAGTCCTATAGGAAACACAGTAGAAAGAAGAGTGCTCTTTCCTCAAAAGCAGAGTGTGTTTTTTGTAAGGCGAGCTAGCGTTTGTTTCGCAGTCCTAAATGGAGTTGAATCACATGCAGTTTCCGTTCCTATGAGCAAGAGTTGTTTTCTGGTAAAAAGAATCACTATTGCGCTCCCATTGCCATACACAGTGCAAATAGCACTGGCATCTGTAACCAGCATGTACAGTGTATTGGACTGAAGAGGATCTACTGTTCTTGTCAGTTTCCTAAGCAGAATTGAACAAGATATGGCCCGTGTGTGTAGGAAGCACTGTTCTTTTGTTCTGAGCAAGCTCACTGTTCTGGCCCTATAGGAAACACAGTAGAGTAGAAGAGTGCTCTTTTCTCAAAAGCAGAGTGTGTTTCTTGTAAGGAGAGCTAGCGTTTGTTTCTCAGTCCTAAATGGAGTTGAATCACATGCAGTTTCTGGTCCTACGAGCAACAGTTGTTTTCTGGTAAGAAGAGTCACTATTGCGCTCCCATTGCCATACACAGTGCAAATAGCACTGGCGTCTGTACCCAGCATGTACAGTGTATTGGACAGAAGAGGATCTACTGTTCTTTTCAGTTTCCTAAGCACAGTTGAACTAGATATGGCCCGTGTGTGTAGGAAGCACAGTTCTTTTGTTCTGAGCAAGCTCACTGTTCGGACAACATAGGAAACACAGTAGAGTAGAAGAGTGCTCTTTTCTTAAAAGCAGAGTGTGTTTCTTGTAAGGCGAGCTAGCGTTTGTTTCCCAGTCCTAAATAGAGTTGAATCACATGCAGTTTCTGGTCCTACGAGCAAGAGTTGTTTTCTGGTAAGAAGAGTCACTATTACGCTCCGTTTGCCATACACAGTGCAAATAGCCCTCGCGTCTGTTCCCAGCAAGTACAGTGTATTGGACTGAAGAGGAGCTACTGTTCTTGTCAGTTTCCTAAGCAGAGTTGACCTAGATATGGCCCATGTGTGTAGGAAGCACAGTTCTTTTGTACTCAGCAAGCTCACTGTTCTGGCCCTACAGGAAACACAGAAGAGAAGAAGAGAGCTCTTTTCTCAAAAGCAGAGTGTGTTTCTTGTAAGGCAAGCTAGCGTTTGTTTCCCAGTCCTAAATGGAGTTGAATCACATGCAGTTTCTGGTCATACGAACAAGAGTTTTTTCTGGTAAGAAGAGTCACTATTGCGCTCCCATTGTCACACACAGGGCAAAAAGCACTGACGTCTGTTCCCAGCATGTACAGTCTATTGGACTGAAGAGGTTCTACTGTTCTTGTCAGTTTCATAAGCAGAGTTGAACTAGATATGGCCCGTGTGTGTAGGAAGCACAGTTCTTTTGTTCTGAGCAAGCTCACTGTTTGGACCCCATAGGAAAAACAGTAGAGTAGACGTGTGCCCTATTCTCAAAAGCAGAGCATGTTTCTTGTAAGGCGAGCTAGCGTTTGTTTCCCAGTCCTAAGTGGATTGAATCAAATGCAGTTTCTGGTCCTACGAGCAAGAGTTGTTTTCTGGTAAGAAGTGTTACTATTGTGCTCCAATTGACGTACACAATGCAAATAGCACTCACGTCTGTTCCCAGTAAGTACAGTGTATTGGACTGAAGAGGAGCTACTGTTCTCGTCAGATTCCTAAGCAGAGTTGAACTAGATATGGCCCATGTGTGTCGGAAGCACAGTTCTTTTGTACTCAGCAAGCTCACTGTTCTGGCCTTATAGGAAACACAGTAGAGTAGAAGAGTGCTCTTTCCTCAAAAGCAGAGTGTGTTTTTTGTAAGGCAAGCTAGCGTTTGTTTCGCAGTCCTAAATGGAGTTGAATCACATGCAGTTTCCGTTCCTACGCGCAAGAGTAGTTTTCTGGTAAGGAAAGTCACTATTGCGCTCCCATTGCCATACACAGTGCAAATAGCACTCTCGTCTGTTCCCAGCAAGTACAGTATATTGGACTGAAGAGGAGCTACTGTTCTTGTCAGTTTCCTAAGCAGAATTGAACTAGATATGGCCCGTGTGTTTAGGAAGCACAGTTCTTTTGTTCTGAGCAAGCTCACTGTTCTGGCCCTATAGGAAACACAGTAGAGTAGAAGAGTGCTCTTTTCTCAAAAGCAGAGTGTGTTTCTTGTAAGGCGAGCTAGCGTTTTTTTTCCCAGTCCTAAATGGAGTTGAATCACATGCAGTTTCTGGTCCTATGAGCAAGAGTTGTTTTCTGGTAAGAAGAGTCACTATTGTGCTCCCATTGCCATACACAGTGCAAATAGTACTGGCGTCTGTACCCAGCATGTACAGTGTATTGGACTGAAGAGGATCTACTGTTCTTGTCATTTTCCTATGCAGAATTGAACTAGATATGGCCCGGATGTAGGAAGCACAGTTCTTTTGTTCTGAGCAAGCTCACTGTTCTGGCATTAAAGGAAAAACAGTAGAGTAGAAGAGTGCTCTTTTCTCAAAAGCAGAGAGTGTGTTTCTAGTAAGGCTAGCTAGCGTTTGTTTCCCAGTCCTAAATGGAGTTGAATCACATGCAGTTTCTGGTCCTACGAGCAAGACTTTTTTCTGGTAATAGGAGTCACTATTGTGCTCCCATTGTCATACTCAGGGCAAATAGCACTGGCCTCTGTTCCCAGCATGTACAGTGTATTGGACTGAAGAGGATCTACTGTTCTTGTCAGGTTCCTAAGCAGAGTTGAACTAGATATGGCCCATGGGTGTAGGAAGCACAGTTCTTTTGTACTCAGCAAGCTCACTGTTCTGGCCCTTTAGGAAACACAGTAGAGTAGAAGAGTGCTCTTTCCTCAAAAGCAGAGTGTGTTTCTTGTAAGGCGAGCTAGCGTTTGTTTCGCAGTCCTAAATGGAGTTGAATCACATGCAGTTTCTGTTCCTACGAGCAAGAGTTGTTTTCTGGTAAGGAAAGTCACTATTGTGCTCCCAATGCCATACACAGTGCAAATAGCACTTGCCTTTGTTCCCAGCAAGTACAGTGTATAGGACTGAAGAGGAGCTACTGTTCTTGTCAGTTTCCTAAGCAGAATTGAACTAGATATGGCCCGTGTGTGTAGGAAGCACAGTTCTTTTGTTCTGAGCAGGCTCACTGTTTGGACCGCATAGGAAACACAGTAGAGTAGAAGAGTGCTCTTTTCTCAAAAGCAGAGTGTGTTTCTTGTAAGGCGAGCTAGTGTTTCTTTCCCAGTGCTAAATGGAGTTGAAATACACATGAAGTTTCTGGTCCTATGAGGAAGAGTTGTTTTCTGGTAAGAAGAGTCACTATTGTGCTCCCTTTGCCATACACAGTGCAAATAGCCCTCTCGTCTGTTCCCAGCAAGTACAGTGTATTGGACTGAAGAGGAGCTACTGTTCTTGTCAGTTTCCTAAGCAGAGTTGAACTAGATAAGGCCCATGTGTGTAGGAAGCACAGTTCTTTTGTACTCAGAAATCTCACTGTTCTGGCCCTGTAGGAAACACAGTAGAGTAGAAGAGTGCTCTTTCCTCAAAAGCAGAGTGTGTTTCTTGTAAGGCGAGCTAGCGTTTGTTTCGCAGTCCTAAATGGAGGTGAATCACATGCAGTTTCCGTTCCTACGAGTAAGAGTTGTTTTCTGGTAAGGAAAGTCACTTTTGCGCTCCCATTGCCATACACAGTGCAAATAGCACTGGCGTCTGTACCCAGCATGTACAGCGTATTGGACTGAAGAGGATATACTGTTCTTTTCAGTTTCCTAAGCAGAGTTGAAGTAGATATGGCCCGTGTGTAGGAAGCACAGTTCTTTTGTTCTGAGCAACCTCACTGTTCGGACCCCATAGGAAACACAGTAGAGTAGAAGAGTGCTCTTTTCTCAAAAGCAGAGTGTGTTTCTTGTAAGGCGAGCTAGCATTTGTTTCCCAGTCCTAAATGGAGTTGAATCACATGCACTTTCTGGTCCTACGAGCAAGAGTTGTTTTCTGGTAAGAAGAGTCACTATTGCGCTCCCATTGTCACACATAGGGCAAATAGCACTGGCGTCTGTTCCCAGAATATACAGTCTATTGGACTGAAGAGGTTCTACTGTTCTTGTCAGTTTCCTAAGCAGAATTGCACAAGATATGGCCCGTGTGTGTAGGAAGCACAATTGTTTTGTTCTCAGCAAACTCACTGTTCGGACCCCATAGAAAACACAGTAGAGTAGAAGAGTGCTCTTTTCTCAAAAGCAGAATGTGTTTCTTGTAAGGCTAGCTAGCGTTTGTTTCCCAGTCCTACATGGAGTTGAATCAAATGCAGTTTTTGGTCCTGCGAGCAAGAGTTGTTTTCTGGTAAGAAGAGTCACTATTGTGCTCCCATTGCCATACATAGTACAAATAACACTCGCGTCTGTTTCCAGCAAGTAAAGTGTATTGGTCTGAAGAGGAGATACTGTTCTTGTCAGTTTCCTTAGCAGAGTTGAACTAGATATGGCCAGTGTGTGTAGGAAGCACAGTTCTTTTGTGCTCAGCAAGCTCACTGTTCGGACCCCATAGAAAGCACAGTAGAGTAGAAGAGTGCTCTTTTCTCAAAAGCAGAGTCTGTTTCTTGTAAGGCGAGCTAGCGTTTGTTTCCCAGTCCTAAATGGAGTTGAATCACATGCAGTTTCTGGTCCTACGAGCAAGACTTTTTCTGGTAATAAGAGTCACTATTGCGTTCCCTTTGTCATAATCAGGGCAAATAGCACTGGCCTCTGTTCCCAGCATATACAGTGTATTGGACTGAAGAGGATCTACTGTTCTTGTCAGGTTCCTAAGCAGAGTTGAACTTGATATGGCACATGTGTGTAGGAAGCACAGTTTTTTTGCACTCAGCAAGCTCACTGTTCTGGCCCTATAGGAAACACAGTAGAGTAGAAGAGTGCTCTTTTCTCAAAAGCAGAGTGTGTTTCTTGTAAGGAGAGCTAGCGTTTGTTTCCCAGTCCTAAATGGAGTTGAATCACATGCAGTTTCTGGTCCTATGACCAAGAGTTGTTTTCTATTAATAAGAGTCACTATTGCGCGTCCATTGCCATACACAGTGCAAATAGCACTGGCGTCTGTACCCAGCATGTACAGCGTATTGGACTGAAGAGGATCTACTGTTCTTTTCAGTTTCCTAAGCAGAGTTGAACTAGATATGGCCGGTGTGTTTAGGAAGCACAGTTCTTTTGTTCTGAGCAAGCTCACTGTTCGGACCCCATAGGAAACACAGTAGAGTAGAAGAGTGCTCTTTTCTCAAAAGCAGAGTGTGTTTCTTGTAAGGAGAGCTAGCGTTTGTTTCCCAGTCCTAAATGGAGTTGAATCACATGCAGTTTCTGGTCCTACGAGCAAGAGTTGTTTTCTGGTAAGAAGAGTCACTATTGCGCTCCCATTGTCACACACAGGGCAAATAGCACTGGCGTCTGTTCCCAGCATGTACAGTCTATTGGACTGAAGAGCTTCTACTGTTCTTGTCAGTTTCCTAAGCAGAATTGAACAAGACATGGCCCGTGTGTGTAGGAAGCACAGTTCTTTTGTTCTGAGCAAGCTCACATTTCGAAGCCCATAGGAAACACAGTAGAGTAGAAGAGTGCTCTTTTCTCAAAAGCAGAGTGTGTTTCTTGTAAGGTGAGCTAGCATTTGTTTCCCAGTTCTAAATGGAGTTGCATCACATGCAGTTTCTGGTCCTACGAGCAAGAGTTTTTTCTGGTAATAAGAGTCACTATTGCGCTCCCATTGTCATACACAGGGCAAATAGCACTGGCCTCTGTTCCCAGCATGTACAGTGTATTGGACTGAAGAGGATCTACTGTTCTTGTCAGGTTCCTAAGCAGAGTTGAACTAGATATGGCCCATGTGTGTAGGAAGCACAGTTCTTTTGTACTCAGCAAGCTCACTGTTCTGGCCCTATCAGAAACACAGTAGAGTAGAAGAGTGCTCTTTCCTCAAAAGCAGAGTGTGTTTTTTGTAAGGAGAGCTAGCATTTGTTTCCCAGTCCTAAATGGAGTTGAATCACATGCAGTTTCTCGTCCTACGAGCAAGAGTTGTTTTCTGGTAAGAAGAATCACTATTGTGCTCCCATTGCCATACACAGTGCAAATAGTACTGGCGTCTGTACCCAGCATGTACAGCGTATTGGACATAAGAGGATCTACTGTTCTTTTCAGTTTCCTAAGCAGAGTTGAACTAGATATGGCCCGTGTGTGTAGGAAGCATAGTTCTTTTGTTCTGAGCAAACTCACTGTACTGGCCCTATAGGAAACACAGTAGAGTAGAAGAGTGCTCTTTTCTCAAAAGCAGAGTGTGTTTCCTGTAAAACGAGCTAGCGTTTGTTTCCCAGACCTAAATAGAGTTGAATCACATTCAGTTTCTGGTCCTACGATAAAGAGTTGTTTTCTGGTAAGAAGAGTCACTTTTGCGCTCCCATTGTCACACACAGGGCAAATAGCACTAGGTGTCCGTTCCCAGCATGTACAGTCTATTGGACTGAAGAGGTTCTAATGTTCTTGTCAGTTTCCTAAGCAGAATTGAACAAGATATGGCCCGTGTGTGTAGGAAGCACAGTTCTTTTGTTCTGAGCAAGCTCATATTTTGAACCCCATAGGAAACATAGTAGAGTAGAAGAGTGCATTTTTCTCAAAAGCAGAGTGTGTTTCTTGTAAAGCGAGCTAGCGTTTGTTTCCCAGTCCTAAATGGAGTTGAAATACTCATGCAGGTTCTGGTCCTACGAGCAAGAGTTGTTTTCTGGTAAGAAGAGTCACTATTGTGCTCCCTTTGCCATACACAGGGCAAATAGCCCTCGCGTCTGTTCCCAGCAAGTACAGTGTATTGGACTGAAGAGGAGCTACTGTTCTTGTCAGTTTCCTAAGCAGAGTTGAACTAGATATGGCCCATGTGTGTAGCAAGCACAGTTCTTTTGTACTCAGCAAGCTCACAGTTCTAGCCCTATAGGAAACACAGTAGAGTAGAAGAGTGCTCTTTCCTAAAAAGCAGAGTGTGTTTTTTGTAAGGCGAGCTAGCGTTTGTTTCGCAGTCCTAAATGGAGTAGAATCACATGCAGTTTCAGTTCCGATGAGCAAGAGTTGTTTACTGGTAAGAAGAATCACTATTGCGCTCCAATTGCCATACACAGTGCAAATAGCACTGGCATCTGTAACCAGCATGTACAGTGTATTGGACTGAAGAGGATCTACTGTTCTTGTCAGTTTCCTAAGCAGAATTGAACTAGATATGGCCCGTGTGTGTAGGAAGCACAGTTCTTTTGTTCTGAGCAAGCTCACTGTTCTGGCCCTATAGGAAACACAGTAGAGTAGAAGAGTGCTCTTTTCTCAAAAGCAGAGTGTGTTTCTTGTAAGGAGAGCTAGCGTTTGTTTCCCAGTCCTAAATGGAGTTGAATCACATGCAGTTTCTGGTCCTACGAGCAAGAGTTGTTTTCTGGTAAGAAGAGTCACTATTGCGCTCCATTGCCTTACACAGTGCAAATAGCACTGGCGTTTGTACCCAGCATGTACAGTGTATTGGACAGATGAGGATCTACTGTTCTTTTCAGTTTCCTAAGCACAGTTGAACTAGATATGGCCCGTGTGTGTAGGAAGCACAGTTCTTTTGTTCTGAGCAAGCTCACTGTTCGGACAACATAGGAAACACAGTAGAGTAGAAGAGTGCTCTTTTCTCAAAAGCAGAGTGTGTTTCTTGTAAGGCGAGCTAGCGTTTGTTTCCCAGTCCTAAATAGAGTTGAATCACATTCAGTTTCTGGTCCTACGATAAAGAGTTGTTTTCTGGTAAGAAGAGTCACTTTTGCGCTCCCATTGTCACACACAGGGCAAATAGCACTAGGCGTCCGTTCCCAGCATGTACAGTCTATTGGACTGAAGAGGTTCTAATGTTCTTGTCAGTTTCCTAAGCAGAATTGAACAAGATATGGCCCGTGTGTGTAGGAAGCACAGTTCTTTTGTTCTGAGCAAGCTCACATTTCGAACCCCATAGGAAACATAGTAGAGTAGAAGAGTGCATTTTTCTCAAAAGCAGAGTGTGTTTCTTGTAAAGCGAGCTAGCGTTTGTTTCCCAGTCCTAAATGGAGTTGAAATACTCATGCAGGTTCTGGTCCTACGAGCAAGAGTTGTTTTCTGGTAAGAAGAGTCACTATTGTGCTCCCTTTGCCATACACAGGGCAAATAGCCCTCGAGTCTGTTCCCAGCATGTACAGTGTATTGGACTGAAGAGGAGCTACTGTTCTTGTCAGTTTCCTAAGCAGAGTTGAACTAGATATGGCCCATGTGTGTAGCAAGCACAGTTCTTTTGTACTCAGCAAGCTCACTGTTCTAGCCCTATAGGAAACACAGGAGAGTAGAAGAGTGCTCTTTCCTAAAAAGCAGAGTGTGTTTTTTGTAAGGCGAGCTAGCGTTTGTTTCGCAGTCCTAAATGGAGTAGAATCACATGCAGTTTCAGTTCCGACGAGCAAGAGTTGTTTACTGGTAAGAAGAATCACTATTGTGCTCCAATTGCCATACACAGTGCAAATAGCACTGGCATCTGTAACCAGCATGTACAGTGTATTGGACTGAAGAGGATCTACTGTTCTTGTCAGTTTCCTAAGCAGAATTGAACTAGATATGGCCCGTGTGTGTAGGAAGCACAGTTCTTTTGTTCTGAGCAAGCTCACTGTTCTGGCCCTATAGGAAACACAGTAGAGTAGAAGAGTGCTCTTTTCTCAAAAGCAGAGTGTGTTTCTTGTAAGGAGAGCTAGCGTTTGTTTCCCAGTCCTAAATGGAGTTGAATCACATGCAGTTTCTGGTCCTACGAGCAACAGTTGTTTTCTGGTAAGAAGAGTCACTATTGCGCTCCATTGCCTTACACAGTGCAAATAGCACTGGCGTTTGTACCCAGCATGTACAGTGTATTGGACAGAAGAGGATCTACTGTTCTTTTCAGTTTCCTAAGCACAGTTGAACTAGATATGGCCCGTGTGTGTAGGAAGCACAGTTCTTTTGTTCTGAGCAAGCTCACTGTTCGGACAACATAGGAAACACAGTAGAGTAGAAGAGTGCTCTTTTCTCAAAAGCAGAGTGTGTTTCTTGTAAGGCGAGCTAGCGTTTGTTTCCCAGTCCTAAATAGAGTTGAATTACATGCAGTTTCTGGTCCTACGAGCAAGAGTTGTTTTCTGGTAAGAAGAGTCACTATTGCACTCCGATTGTCACACACAGGGCAAATAGCACTGGCGTCTGTTCTCAGCATGTACAGTATATTGGACTGAAGAGGTTCTACTGTTCTTGTCAGTTTCCTAAGCAGAATTCAACAAGATATGCCCCGTGTGTGTAGGATGCACAGTTCTTTTGTTCTGAGCAAGCTCACATTTCGAACCCCATAGGAAACACAGTAGAGTAGAAGAGTGCATTTTTCTCAAAAGCAGAGTGTGTTTCTTGTATGGCGAGCTAGCGTTTGTTTCCCAGTCCTAAATGGAGTTGAAAAACACATGCAGTTTCTGGTCCTACGAGCAAGAGTTGTTTTCTGGTAAGAAGAGTCACTATTACGCTCCGTTTGCCATACACAGTGCAAATAGCCCTCGCGTCTGTTCCCAGCAAGTACAGTGTATTGGACTGAAGAGGAGCTACTGTTCTTGTCAGTTTACTAAGCAGAGTTGAACTAGATATGGCCCATGTGTGTAGGAATCTCAGTTCTTTTGTACTCAGCAAGCTCACTGTTCTGGCCCTACAGGAAACACAGAAGAGTAGAAGAGTGCTCTTTTGTCAAAAGCAGAGTGTGTTTCTTGTAAGGCGAGCTAGCGTTTTTTCCCAGTCCTAAATGGAGTTGAATCACATGCAGTTTCTGATCATACGAGCAAGAGTTTTTTCTGGTAAGAAGAGTCACTATTGCAATCCCATTGTCACACACAGGGCAAAAAGCACTGGCGTCTGTTCCCAGCATGTACAGTCTATTGGACTGAAGAGGTTCTACTGTTCTTGTCAGTTTCCTAAGCAGAATTGAACAAGATATGGCCCGTGTGTGTAGGAAGCACAGTTCTTTTGTTCTGAGTAAGCTCACTGTTCTGGCATTATAGGAAACACAGTAGAGTAGAAGAGTGCTCTTTTCGCAAAAGCAGAGTGTGTTTCTTGTAAGGATAGCTAGCGTTTGTTTCCCAGTCCTAAATGGAGTTGAATCACATGCAGTTTCTGGTCCTACGAGAAAGAGTTTTTTCTGGTAATAGGAGTCACTATTGCGCTCCCATTGTCATACTCAGGGCAAATATCACTGTCCTCTGTTCCCAGCATGTACAGTGTATTGGACTGAAGAGGATCTACTGTTCTTTTCACGTTCGTAAGCAGAGTTGAACTAGATATGGCCCATGGGTGTAGGAAGCACAGTTCTTTTGTACTCAGCAAGCTCACTGTTCTGGCCCTATTGGAAACACAGTTGAGTAGAAGAGTGCTCTTTCCTCAAAAGCAGAGTGTGTTTCTTGTAAGGCGAGCTAGGGTTTATTTCCCAGTCCTAAATGGAGTTGAATCACATGCAGTTTCTGTTCCTACAAGCAAGAGTTGTTTTCTGGTAAGGAAAGTCACTATTGTGCTCCCAATGCCATACACAGTGCAAATAGCACTTGCGTCTGTTCCCAGCAAGTACAGTGTATTGGACTGAAGAGGAGCTACTGTTCTTGTCAGTTTCCTAAGCAGAATTGAACTAGATATGGCCCGTGTGTGTAGAAAGCACAGTTCTTTTGTTCTGAGCAAGCTCACTGTTTGGACCCCATAGGAAACACAGTAGAGTAGAAGAGTGCTCTTTTCTCAAAAGCAGAGTATGTTTCTTGTAAGGCGAGCTAGTGTTTGTTTCCCAGTGCTAAATGGAGTTGAAATACACATGAAGTTTCTGGTCCTACGAGGAAGAGTTGTTTTCTGGTAAGAAGAGTCACTATTGCGCTCCCTTTGCCATACACAGTGCAAATAGCCCTCTCGTCTGTTCCCAGCAAGTACAGTGTATTGGACTGAAGAGGAGCTACTGTTCTTGTCAGTTTCCTAAGTAGAGTTGAACTAGATAAGGCCCATGTGTGTAGGAAGCACAGTTCTTTTGTACTCAGAAATCTCACTGTTCTGGCCCTGTAGGAAACACAGTAGAGTAGAAGAGTGCTCTTTCCTCAAAAGCAGAGTGTGTTTCTTGTAAGGCGAGCTAGCGTTTGTTTCGCAGACTAAATGGAGGTGAATCACATGCAGTTTCCGTTTCTACGAGTAAGAGTTGTTTTCTGGTAAGGAAAGTCACTTTTGCACTCCCATTGCCATACACAGTGCAAATAGCACTGGCGTCTTTACCCAGCATGTACAGCGTATTGGACTGAAGACGATCTACTGTTCTTTTCAGTTTCCTAAGCAGAGTTGAAGTAGATATGGCCCGTGTGTAGGAAGCACAGTTCTTTTGTTCTGAGCAAGCTCACTGTTCGGACCCCATAGGAAACACAGTAGAGTAGAAGAGTGCTCTTTTCTCAAAAGCAGAGTGTATTTCTTGTAAGGCGAGCTAGCATTTGTTTCCCAGTCCTAAATGGAGTTGAATCACGTGCACTTTCTGGTCCTACGAGCAAGAGTTGTTTTCTGGTAAGAAGAGTCACTATTGCGCTCCCATTGTCACACACAGGGCAAATAGCACTGGCGTCTGTTCCCTGAATGTACAGTCTATTGGACTGAAGAGGTTCTACTGTTCTAGTCAGTTTCCTAAGCAGAGTTGAACTAGATATGGCCGGTGTGTGTAGGAAGCACAGTTCTTTTGTTCTGAGCAAGCTCACTGTTCGGACCCTATAGGAAAAACAGTAGAGTAGAAGAGTGCTCTTTTCTCAAAAGCAGAGTGTGTTTCTTGTAAGGAGAGCTAGCGTTTGTTTCCCAGTCCTAAATGGAGTTGAATCACATGCAGTTTCTGGTCCTACGAGCAACAGTTGTTTTCTTGTAAGACGAGTCACTATTGCGCTCCCATTGTCACAAACAGGGCAAATAGCACTGGCGTCTGTTCCCAGCATGTACAGTCTATTGGACTGAAGAGGTTCTACTGTTCTTGTTAGTTTCCTAAGCAGAATTGAACAAGATATGGCCCGTGTGTGTAGGAAGCACAGTTCTTTTGTTCTGAGCAAGCTCACATTTCGAACCCCATAGGAAACACAGTAGAGTAGAAGAGTGCTCTTTTCTCAAAAGCAGAGTGTGTTTCTTGTAAGGCGAGCTAGCATTTGTTTCCCAGTTCTAAATGGAGTTGAATCACATGCAGTTTCTGGTCCTACAAGCAAGAGTTGTTTCTGGTAATAAGAGTCACTATTGCACTCCCATTGTCATACACAGGGCAAATAGCACTGGCCTCTGTTCCCAGCACATACAGTGTATTGGACTGAAGAGGAGCTACTGTTCTTGTCAGGTTCCTTAGCAGAGTTCAACTAGATATGGCCCATGTGTGTAGGAAGCACAGTTCTTTTGTACTCAGCAAGCTCACTGTTCTGGCCCTATCGGAAACACAGTAGAGTAGAAGAGTGCTCTTTCCTCAAAAGCAGAGTGTGTTTTTTGTAAGGCGAGCTAGCGTTTGTTTCCCAGTCCTAAATGGAGTTGAATCACATGCAGTTTCTGGTCCTATGACCAAGAGTTGTTTTCTGGTAGGAAGAGTCACTATTGCGCGTCCATTGCCATACACAGTGCAAATAGCACTGGCGTCTGTACCCAGCATGTACAGCGTATTGGACTGAAGAGGATCTACTGTTCTTCTCAGTTTCCTAAGCAGAATTGAACTAGTTATGGCCCGTGTGTGTAGGAAGCACAGTTCTTTTGTTCTGAGCAAGCTCACTGTTTGGACTCCATAGGAAACACAGTAGAGTAGAAGTGTGCTCTTTTGACAAAAGCAGAGTTTGTTTCTTGTAAGGCGAGCTAGCGTTTGTTTCCCAGTCATAAATGGAGTTGAATCACATGCAGTTTCTGGTCCTACGAGCAAGAGTTGTTTTCTGGTAAGAATTGTCACTAATGCGCTCCCATTGCCATACACAGTGCAAATAGCACTGGCGTCTGTACCCAACATGTACAGCGTATTGGACGGAAGAGGATCTACTGTTCTTTTCAGTTTCCTAAGCAGAGTTGAACTAGATTTGGCCCGTGTGTAGGAAGCACAGTTCTTTTGTTCTCAGCAAGCTCACTGTTCAGACCCCATAGGAAACACAGTAGAGTAGAAGAGTGCTCTTTCCTCAAAAGCAGAGTGTGTTTTTTGTAAGGCGATCTAGCATTTGTTTCGCAGTCCTAAATGGAGTTGAATCACATGCAGTTTCCGTTCCTACAAGCAAGAATTGTTTTCTGGTAAGGAAAGTCACTATTGCGCCCACATTGGCATACACAGTGCAAATAGCACTCGCGTCTGTTCCCAGCAAGTACAGTGTATTGGACTGAAACGGAGCTACTGTTCTTGTCATTTTCCTAAGCAGAATTGAACTAGATATGGCTCGTGTGTGTAGGAATCTCAGTTCTTTTGTTCTGTGCAAGCTCACTGTTTGGACCCCATAGGAAACACAGTAGAGTAGAAGAGTGTTCTTTTCTCAAAAGCAGAGTCTGTTTCTTGTAAGGCGAGCTAGCATTTGTTTCCCAGTCCTAAATGGAGTTGAATCACATGCAGTTTCTGGTCCTACGAGCAAGACTTTTTTCTGGTAATAAGAGTCACTATTGCGTTTCCTTTGTCATAATCAGGGCAAATAGCACTGGACTCTGTTCCCAGCATATACAGTGTATTGGACTGAAGAGGATCTACTGTTCTTGTCAGGTTCCTAAGCAGAGTTGAACTAGATATGGCCCATGTGTGTAGGAAGCACAGTTTTTTTGCACTCAGCAAGCTCACTGTTCTGGGCCTATAGGAAACACAGTAGAGGAGAAGAATGCTCTTTCCTCAAAAGCTGAGTGTGTTTCTTGTAAGGCGAGCTAGCATTTGTTTCCCAGTCCTAAATGGAGTTGAATCACATGCAGTTTCTGGTCCTATGACCAAGAGTTTTTTTCTGGTAAGAAGAGACACTATTGCGCGTCCATTGCCATACACAGTGCAAATAGCACTGGCGTCTGTACCCAGCATGTACAGCATATTGGACTGAAGAGGATCTACTGTTCTTTTGAGTTTCCTAAGCAGAGTTGAACTAGATATGGCCGGTGTGTGTAGGAAGCACAGTTCTTTTGTTCTGAGCAAGCTCACTTTTCGGACCCCATAGGAAACACAGTAGAGTAGAAGAGTGCTCTTTTCTCAAAAGCAGAGTGTGTTTCTTGTAAGGCAAGCTAGCGTTTGTTTCCCAGTCCTAAATGGAGTTGAATCACATGCAGTTTCTGGTCCTACGAGCAAGAATTGTTTTCTGGTAAGAAGAGTCACTATTGCGCTCCCATTGTCACAAACAGGGCAAATAGCACTGGCGTCTGTTCCCAGCATGTACAGTCTATTGGACTGAAGAAGTTCTACCGTTCATGTCAGTTTCCTAAGCAGAATTGAACAAGATATGGCCCGTGTGTGTAGGAAGCACAGTTCTTTTGTTCTGAGCAAGCTCACATTTCGAACCGCATAGGAAACACAGTAGAGTAGAAGAGTGCTCTTTTCTCAAAAGCAGAGTGTGTTTCTTGTAAGGCAACCTAGCATTTGTTTCCCTGTTCTAAATAGAGTTGAATCTCATGCAGTTTCTGGTCCTATGAGCAAGAGTTTTTTCTGGTAATAAGAGTCACTATTGCGCTCCCATTTTCATACACAGGGCAAATAGCACTGGCCTCTGTTCCCAGCATGTACAGTGTATTGGACTGAAGAGGATCTACTGTTCTTGTCAGGTTCCTAAGCAGAGTTGAACTAGATATGGCCCATGTGTGTAGGAAGCACAGTTCTTTTGTACTCAGCAAGCTCACTGTTCTGGCCCTATCGGAAACACAGTAGAGTAGAAGAGTGCTCTTTCCTCAAAAGCAGAGTGTGTTTTTTGTAAGGCGAGCTAGCGTTTGTTTCCCAGTCCTAAATGGAGTTGAATCACATGCAGTTTCTGGTCCTACGAGCAAGAGTTGTTTTCTGGTAAGAATTGTCACTAATGCGCTCCCATTGCCATACACAGTGCAAATAGCACTGGCGTCTGTACCCAGCATGTACAGCGTATTGGACTGAAGAGGATCTACTGTTCTTTTCAGTTTCCTAAGCAGAGTTGAACTAGATATGGCCCGTGTGTAGGAAGCACAGTTCTTTTGTTCTGAGCAAGCTCACTGTTCGGACACCATAGGAAACACAGTAGAGTAGAAGAGTGCTCTTTCCTCAAAAGCAGAGTGTGTTTGTTGTAAGGCGAGCTAGCATTTGTTTCCCAGTCCTAAATGGAGTTGAATCACATGCAGTTTCTGGTCCTACAAGCAAGACTTTTTTCTGGTAATAAGAGTCACTATTGCGTTTCCTTTGTCATAATCAGGGCAAATAGCACTGGCCTCTCTTCCCAGCATATACAGTGTATTGGACTGAAGAGGATCTACTGTTCTTGTCAGGTTCCTAAGCAGATTTGAACTAGATATGGCCCATGTGTGTAGGAAGCACAGTTTTTTTGCACTCAGCAAGCTCACTGTTCTGGGCCTATAGGAAACACAGTAGAGGAGAAGAATGCTCTTTCCTCAAAAGCTGAGTGTGTTTCTTGTAAGGCGAGCTAGCATTTGTTTCCCAGTCCTAAATGGAGTTGAATCACATGCAGTTTCTGGTCCTATGACCAAGAGTTTTTTTCTGGTAAGAAGAGACACTATTGCGCGTCCATTGCCATACACAGTGCAAATAGCACTGGCGTCTGTACCCAGCATGTACAGCGTATTGGACTGAAGAGGATCTACTGTTCTTTTCAGTTTCCTAAGCAGAGTTGAACTAGATATGGCCGGTGTATGTAGGAAGCACAGTTCATTTGTTCTGAGCAAGCTCACTTTTCGGACCCCATAGGAAACACAGTAGAGTAGAAGAGTGCTCTTTTCTCAAAAGCAGAGTGTGTTTCTTGTAAGGCAAGCTAGCGTTTGTTTCCCAGTCCTAAATGGAGTTGAATCACATGCAGTTTCTGGTCCTACGAGCAAGAATTGTTTTCTGGTAAGAAGAGTCACTATTGCGCTCCCATTGTCACAAACAGGGCAAATAGCACTGGCGTCTGTTCCCAGCATGTACAGTCTATTGGACTGAAGAGGTTCTACTGTTCATGTCAGTTTCCTAAGCAGAATTGAACAAGATATGGCCCGTGTGTGTAGGAAGCACAGTTCTTTTGTTCTGAGCAAGCTCACATTTCGAACCCCATAGGAAACACAGTAGAGTAGAAGTGTGCTCTTTTCTCAAAAGCAGAGTGTGTTTCTTGTAAGGCGACCTAGCATTTGTTTCCCAGTTCTAAATAGAGTTGAATCTCATGCAGTTTCTGGTCCTATGAGCAAGAGTTTTTTCTGGTAATAAGAGACACTATTGCGCTCCCATTTTCATACACAGGGCAAATAGCACTGGCCTCTGTTCCCAGCATGTACAGTGTATTGGACTGAAGAGGATCTACTGTTCTTGTCAGGTTCCTAAGCAGAGTTGAACTAGATATGGCCCATTTGTGTAGGAAGCACAGTTCTTTTGTACTCAGCAAGCTCACTGTTCTGGCCCTATCGGAAACACAGTAGAGTAGAAGAGTGCTCTTTCCTCAAAAGCAGAGTGTGTTTCTTGTAAGGCGAGCTAGCGTTTGTTTCCCAGTCCTAAATGGAGTTGAATCACATGCAGTTTCCGTTCCTACGAGCAAGAGTTGTTTTCTGGTAAGGAAAGTCACTATTGCGCTCCCATTGCCATACACAGTGCAAATAGCACTCGCGTCTGTTCCCAGCAAGTACAGTGTATTGGGCTGAAGAGGAGCTCCTGTTCTTGTCAGTTTCCTAAGCAGAATTGAACTAGTTATGGCCCGTGTGTGTCGGAAGCACAGTTCTTTTGTTCAGAGCAAGCTCACTGTTTGGAGCCCATAGGAAACACAGTAGAGTAGAAGAGTGCTCTTTTCTCAAAAGCAGAGTGTGTTTCTTGTAAGGCGAGCTAGCGTTTGTTTCCCAGTCCTAAATGGAGTTGAATCACATGCAGTTTCTGTTCATATGAGCAAGAGTTGTTTTCTGCTAAGAAGAGTCACTATTGTGCTCCCATTGTCACACACAGGGCAAATAGCACTGGCGTCTGTTCCCAGCATGTACAGTCTATTGGACTGAAGAGGTTCTACTGTTCTTGTCAGTTTCCTAAGCAGAATTGAACAAGATATGGCCCGTGTATGTAGGAAGCACAGTTCTTTTGTACTCAGCAAGCTCACTGTTCTGGCCCTATAGGAAACACAGTAGAGTAGAAGAGTGCTCTTTCCTCAAACGCAGAATGTGTTTTTTGTAAGGCGAGCTAGCGTTTGTTTCGCAGTCCTAAATGGAGTTGAATCACATGCAGTTTCTGGTCCTATGACCAAGAGTTGTTTTCTGGTAGGAAGAGTCACTATTGCGCGTCCATTGCCATACACAGTGCAAATAGCACTGGCGTCTGTACCCAGCATGTACAGCGTATTGGACTGAAGAGGATCTACTGTTCTTTTCAGTTTCCTAAGCAGAATTGAGCTAGTTATGGCCCTTGTGTGTAGGAAGCACAGTTCTTTTGTTGTGAGCAAGCTCACTGTTTGGACCCCATAGGAAACACAGTAGAGTAGAAGTGTGCTCTTTTCACAAAAGCAGAGAATGTTTCTGTAAGGCGAGCTAGCGTTTGTTTCCTAGTCCTAAATGGAGTTGAATCACATGCAGTTTCTGGTCCTACGAGCAAGAGTTGTTTTCTGGTAAGAATTGTCACTAATGCGCTCCCATTGCCATACACAGTGCAAACAGCACTGGCGTCTGTACCCAGCATGTACAGCGTATTGGACTGAAGAGGATCTACTGTTCTTTTCAGTTTCCTAAGCAGAGTTGAACTAGATATGGACCGTGTGTAGGAAGCACAGTTCTTTTGTTCTGAGCAAGCTCACTGTTCGGACACCATAGGAAACACAGTAGAGTAGAAGAGTGCTCTTTCCTCAAAAGCAGAGTGTGTTTCTTGTAAGGCGAGCTAGCGTTTGTTTCCCAGTCCTAAATGGAGTTGAATCACATGCAGTTTCAGTTCCTACGAGCAAGAGTTGTTTTCTGGTAAGGAAAGTCACTATTGCGCTCCCATTGCCATACACAGTGCAAATAGCACTCGCGTCTGTTCCCAGCAAGTACAGTGTATTGGGCTGAAGAGGAGCTACTGTTCTTGTCAGTTTCCTAAGCAGAATTGAACTAGTTATGGCCCGTGTATGTCGGAAGCACAGTTCTTTTGTTCAGAGCAAGCTCACTGTTTGGAGCCCATAGGAAACACAGTAGAGTAGAAGAGTGCTCTTTTCTCAAAAGCAGAGTGTGTTTCTTGTAAGGCGAGCTAGCGTTTGTTTCCCAGTCCTAAATGGAGTTGAATCACATGCAGTTTCTGGTCCTACGAGCAAGAGTTGTTTTCTGGTAAGAAGAGTCACTATTACGCTCCATTTGCCATACACAGTGCAAATAGCCCTCGCGTCTGTTCCCAGCAAGTACAGTGTATTGGACTGAAGAGGAGCTACTGTTCTTGTCAGTTTCCTAAGCAGAGTTGAACTAAATATGGCCCATGTGTGTAGGAAGCACAGTTCTTTTGTTCTGAGCAAGCTCACTGTTCTGGCCCTACAGGAAACGCAGAAGAGTAGAAGAGTGCTCTTTTCTCAAAAGCAAAGTGTGTTTCTTGTAAGACGAGCTAGCTTTTTTTCCCAGTCCTAAATGGAGTTGAATCACATGCAGTTTCTGGTCATACGAGCAAGAGTTTTTTCTGGTAAGAAGAGTCACTATTGCGATCCCTTTGTCACACACAGGGCAAAAAGCACTGGCGTCTGTTCCCAGCATGTACAGTCTATTGGACTGAAGAGGTTCTACTGTTCTTGTCAGTTTCCTAAGCAGAATTGAACAAGATATGGCCCGTGTTTGTAGGAAGCACAGTTCTTTTGTACTCAGCAAGCTCACTGTTCTGGCCCTATAGGAAACACAGTAGAGTAGAAGAGTGCTCTTTCCTCAAACGCAGAATGTGTTTTTTGTAAGGCGAGGTAGCGTTTGTTTTGCAGTCCTAAATGGAGTTGAATCACATGCAGTTTCCGTTCCTACGAGCAAGAGTTGTTTTCTGGTAAGGAAAGTCACTCTTGCGCTCCCATTGCCATATACAATGCAAATAGCACTCACGTCTGTTCCCAGCAAGTAGTGTATTGGACTGAAGAGGAGCTACTGTTCTTGTAAATTTCCTAAGCAGAATTGAACTAGATATGGCCCGTGTATGTAGGAAGCACAGTTCTTTTGTTCTGAGCAAGCTCACTGTTTGGACCCCATAGGAAACACAGTAGAGTAGAAGAGTGCTCTTTTCTCAAAAGCAGAGTGTGTTTCTTGTAAGGCGAGCTAGCGATTGTTTCCCAGTCTTAAATGGAGTCGAATCACATGCCGTTTCTGGTCCTACGAGCAAGAGTTGTTTTCTGGTAAGAAGAGTCACTATTGCACCCCCATTGCCATACACAGTGCAAATAGCACTGGCGTCCGTACCCAGCATATACAGTGTATTGGACTGAAGAGGATCTACTGTTCTTTTCAGTTTCCTAAGCAGATTTGAACTAGATATGGCCCGTGTGTGTAGGAAGCACAGTTCTTTTGTTCTGAGCAAGCTCACTGTTTGGACCCCATAGGAAACACAGTAGAGTAGAAGAGTGCTCTTTTCTCAAAAGCAGAGTGTGTTTCTTGTAAGGCGAGCTAGCGTTTGTTTCCCAGTCCTAAATGGAGTTGAATCACATGCAGTTTCTGTTCATATGAGCAAGAGTTGTTTTCTGCTAAGAAGAGTCACTATTGCGCTCCCATTGTCACACACAGGGCAAATAGCACTGGCGTCTGTTCCCAGCATGTAGAGTCTATTGGACTGAAGAGGATCTACTGTTCTTGTCAGTTTCCTAAGCAGAATTGAACAAGATATGGCCCGTGTGTGTAGGAAGCACAGTTCTTTTGTACTCAGCAAGCTCACTGTTCTGGCCCTATAGGAAACACAGTAGAGTAGAAGAGTGCTCTTTCCTCAAACGCAGAATGTGTTTTTTGTAAGGCGAGCTAGCGTTTGTTTCGCAGTCCTAAATGGAGTTGAATCACATGCAGTTTCCGTTCCTACGAGCAAGAGTTGTTTTCTGGTAAGGAAAGTCACTCTTGCGCTCCCATTGCCATACACAGTGCAAATAGCACTCCCGTCTGTTCCCAGCAAGTACAGTGGATTGGACTGAAGAGGATCTACTGTTCTTGTCAGTTTCCTAAGCAGAATTGAACTAGATATGGCCCGTGTGTGTAGAAAGCACAGTTCTTTTGTTCTGAGCAAGCTCACTGTTTGGACACCATAGGAAACACAGTAGAGTAGAAGAGTGCTCTTTTCTCAAAAGCAGAGTGTGTTTCTTGTAAGGCGAGCTAGCATTTGTTTCCCAGTCCTAAATGGAGTTGAATTACATGCAGTTTCTGGTACTACAAGCAAGAGATGTTTTCTGGTAATAAGAGTCACTATTGTGCTCCCATTGCCATACACAGTGCAAGTAGCACTGGCGTCTGTACCCAGCATGTACAGTGTATTGGAATGCAGAGGATCTACTGTTCTTGTGAGTGTCCTAAGCAGAATTGAACTAGATATGGCCCGTGTGTGTAGGAAGCACAGTTCTTTTGTTCTGAGCAAGCTCACTGTTCTGGCCCTATAGGAAACACAGTAGAGTAGAAGAGTGCTCTTTTCTCAAAAGCAGAGTGTGTTTCTTGTAAGGCGAGCTAGCGTTTTTTCCCAGTCCTAAATGGAGTTGAATCACATGCAGTTTCTGGTCATACGAGCAAGAGTTTTTTCTGGTAAGAAGAGTCAGTATTGCGCTCCCATTGTCACACACAGAGCAAAAAGCACTGGCGTCTGTTCCCAGCATGTACAGTCTATTGGACTGAAGAGGTTCTACTGTTCTTGTCAGTTTCCTAAGCAGAATTTAACAAGATATGGCCCGTGTGTGTAGGAAGCACAGTTCTTTTGTTCTGAGCAAGCTCACTGTTTGGACCCCATAGGAAACACAGTAGAGTAGAAGAGTGCTCTTTTCTCAAAAGCAGAGTGTGTTTCTTGTAAGGCGAGCTAGCGTTTGTTTCCCAGTCCTAAATGGAGTTGAATCACATGCAGTTTCTGTTCATATGAGCAAGAGTTTTTTTCTGCTAAGAAGAGTCACTTTTGCTCTCCCATTGTCACACACAGGGCAAATAGCACTGGCGTCTGTTCCCAGCATGTAGGGTCTATTGGACTGAAGAGGTTCTACTGTTCTTGTCACTTTCCTAAGCAGAATTGAAGAAGATATGGCCCGTGTGTGTAGGAAGCACAGTTCTTTTGTTCTGAGCAAGCTCACATTTCGAACCCCATAGGAAACACAGTAGAGTAGAAGAGTGCATTTTTCTCAAAAGCAGAGTGTGTTTCTTGTAAGGCAAACTAGCGTTTGTTTCGCAGTCCTAAATGGAGTTGAAATACACATGCAGTTTCTGGTCTTACGAGCAAGAGTTGTTTTCTGGTTTTGAAGAGTCACTATTGTGCTCCCTTTGCCATACACAGTGCAAATAGCCCTCGCGTCTGTTCCCAGCAAGTACAGTGTATTGGACTGAAGAGGAGCTACTGTTCTTGTCAGTTTCCTAAGCAGAGTTGAACGAGATATGGACCATGTGTGTAGGAAGCACATTTCTTTTGTACTCAGCAAGCTCACTGTTCTGGCCCTATAGGAAACACAGTAGAGTAGAAGAGTGCTCTTTCCTCAAAAGCAGAGTGTGTTTTTTGTAAGGCGAGCTAGCGTTTGTTTCGCAGTCCTAAATGGAGTTGAATCACATGCAGTTTCCGTTCCTACGAGCAAGAGATGTTTTCTGGTAAGGAAAGTCACTCTTGCGCTCCCATTGCCATACACAGTGCAAATAGCACTCCCGTCTGTTCCCAGCAAGTACAGTGTATTGGACTGAAGAGGATCTACTGTTCTTGTCAGTTTCCTAAGCAGAATTGAACTAGATATGGCCCGTGTGTGTAGGAAGCACAGTTCTTTTGTTCTGAGCAAGCTCACTGTTTGGACACCATAGGAAACACAGTAGAGTAGAAGAGTGCCCTTTTCTCAAAAGCAGAGTGTGTTTCTTGTAAGGCGAGCTAGCATTTGTTTCCCAGTCCTAAATGGAGTTGAATCACATGCAGTTTCTGGTACTACAAGCAAGAGATGTTTTCTGGTAAGGAAAGTCACTCTTGCGCTCCCATTGCCATACACAGTGCAAATAGCACTCACGTCTGTTCCCAGCAAGTACAGTGTATTGGACTGAAGAGGAAATACACATGCAGTGTGACCTTCCTTTCCAGAAAACAACTCTTGCTCGTAGGACCAGAAACTGCATGTGATTCAACTCCATTTTGGACTGGGAATCAAACACTAGCTCGCCTTACAAGAAACACACTCTGCTTTTGAGAAAACAGCACCCTTCTATTCTACTGTGTTTCCTATGGGGTCCGAACAGTGAGCTTGTTCCGAACAAAAGAACTGTGCTTCACACACGGGCCATATCTAGTTCAACTCTGCTAAGGAAACTGACAACAACAGTAGCTCCTCTTTTGTCCAATACACTGTACTTGCTGGGAACAGACTCGAGTGTTATTTGCACTGTATATTGCAATGGTAGCACATAGTGACTCTTCTTACCAGAAAACAACTCTTGCTCGTAGGACCAGAAACTGCATGTGATTCAACTCCATTTAGGACTGGGAAACAAACGCTAGCTCACCTTACAAGAAACACACTCTGCTTTTGAGAAAAGAGCACTCTTCTACTCTACTGTGTTTTTTATAGGGCCAGAACAGTGAGCTTGCTCAGAACATAAGAACTGCGCTTCCTACACACAAGGGCTATATCTAGTTCAACTCTGCTTAGGAAACTGACAAGAACAGTAGCTCCTCTTCAGTCCAATACACTGTACTTGCTGGGAACAGACGTGAGTGCTATTTGCACTGTTTACGGCAAAGGGAGCACAATAGTGACCTTCCTTACCAGAAACATGCCTTGCTCGTATGACCAGAAACTGCATGGGATTCAACTCCATTTTGGACTGAAAATCAAACGCTAGCTCGCCGTAGAAGAAACACACTCTGCTTTTGAGAAAAGAGCACTCATCTATTCTACTGTGTTTCCTATAGGGTCCCAACAGTGAGCTTGCTCAGAACAAAAGAACTGTGCTTCCTACACACACGGGCCATATCTAGTTCAACTCTGCTTAGGAAAATGACAAGAACAGTGGCTCCTCTTCAGTCCAATACACTGTACTTGCTGGGAACAGACGCGAGTGCTATTTACACTGTTTATGGCAAAGGGAGCGCAATAGTGATTTTCCTTACCAGAAAACATCCCTTGCTCGTAAGACCAAAAACTGCATGTGATTCAACTCCATTTCTGACTGGGAAACAAACACTAGCTAGCCTTACAAGAAACACACTCTGCTTTGAGAAAAGAGCACTCTTCTACTCTACTGTGTTTTCTATGGGGTCCAAAATTGAGCTTGTTCAGAACAAAAAAACTGTGCTTCACACACACGGGCCATATCTAGTTCAACTCTGCTTAGAAAACTGACAAGAACAGTAGCTCCTCTTTTGTCCAATACACTGTACTTGCTGGGAACAGACACGAGTGTTATTTGCACTGTGTATGGCAATTGTAGCACATAGTGACTCTTCTTACCAGAAAACAACTCTTGCTCATAGGACCAGAAACTGCTTGTAATTCAACTCCATTTAGGACTGGGAAACAAACGCTAGCTCAACTTACAAGAAACACACTCTGCTTTTGAGAAAAGAGCACTCTTCTACTCTACTGTGTTTCCTATAGGGCCAAAACAGTGAGCTTGCTCAGAACAAAAGAACTGTGCTTCCTACACACGTGCCATATCTACTTCAACTCTGCTTAGGAAACTGACAAGACCAGTTGCTCCTATTCAATCCAATACACTGTACTTGCTGGGAACAGACGCGAGTGCTATTTGCACTGTTTATGGCAAAGGGAGCGCAATAGTGATTTTCCTTACCAGAAAACATCCCTTGCTCATAGGACCAGAAACTGAATGGGATTCAACTCCGTTTCTGACTGGGAAACAAACACTAGCTAGCCTTACAAGAAACACACTCTGCTTTTGAGAAAAGAGCACTCTTCTACTCTACTGTGTTTACTATGGGGTCCAAAAACTGAGCTTGCTCAGAACAAAAGAACTGTACTTCACACACACTGGCCATATCTAGTTCAACTCTGCTTAGGAAACTGACAAGAACAGTAGCTCCTCTTCTGTCCAATACACTGTACTTGGTGGAAACAGACGTGAGTGCTATTTGCCCTGTGTATGACAGTGGGAGCGCAATAGTGATTCTTCTTACCAGAAAACAACTCTTGCTCGTAGGACCAGAAACTGCATGTGATTCAACTCCATTGAGGACTGGGAAACAAACGCTAGCTCGCCTTACAAGAAACACATTCTGGTTTTGAGAAAAGAGCACTCTTCTACTCTACTGTGTTTCATATAGGGCCAGAAGAGTGAGCTTGCTCAGAGCAAAAGAAGAGTACTTCCTACACACACCGGCCATATCTAGTTCAAATCTGCTTAGGAAACTGACAAGAACAGTAGCTCCTCTTCAGTTTAATACACTGTACTTGGTGGGAACTGACGTGAGTGCTATTTGCACTGTTTATGGCAAAGGGTGCACAATAGTGACATTCCTTACCAGAAAATATCCCTTGCTCATAGGACCAGAAACTGCATGTGATTCAACTCCATTTTGGACTGAAAAACAAACGCTAGCTCGCCTTACAAGAAACACACTCTGCTTTTGTGAAAATAGCACTCTTCTATTCTACTGTGTTTTTTATATGGTACCAACATTTAGCTTGCTCAGAACAAAAGAACTGTGCTTCCTACACACACGGGCCATATCTAGTACAACTCTGCTTAGGAAACCGACAAGAACCGTAGATCCTCTTCAGTCCAATACACTGTACATGCTGGGAACAGACGCCACTGCTATTTGCCCTGTGTATGACAGTGGGAGCCCAATAGTGACTCTTCTTACCAGAAAACAACTCTTGCTCTTAGGACCAGAAACTGCATGTTATTCAACTCCATTGAGGACTGGGAAACAAACGCTACCTCGCCTTACAAGAAACACACTCTGCTTTTGAGAAAAGAGTACTCTTCTATTCTACTGTGTTTCCTATGGGGTCCGAACAGTGAGCTTGCTCAGAACAAAAGAACTGTGCTTCCTACACACACGGGCCATATCTAGTTCAACTCTTCTTAGGAAACTGACAAGGACAGTAGCTCCTCTTCTGTCCAATACACTGTACTTGCAAAGAACAGTAGCGAGTGTTTTTTGCACTGTGTATGGCAATGGTAGCACATAGTGACTCTTCTTACCAGAAAACAACTCTAGCTCATAGGACCAGAAACTGCGTGTAATTCAACTCCATTTAGGACTGGGAAACAAACGCTACCTCGCCTTACAAGAAACACACTGTGCTTTTGAGAAAAGAGCACTCTTCTATTCTACTATGTTTCCTATGGGGTCTGAAGAGTGAACAAAAGAACTGTGCTTCATACACACATGGGTCATATCTAGTTCCACTCTTTTTAGGAAACTGACAAGAACAGTAGCTCCTCCTCAGTCCAATACACTGTACTTGCTGGGAACAGACGTGAGTGCTATTTGCACTGTTTCTGGCAAAGGGAGCACAATAGTGACCTTCCTTACCAGAAAACATCCCTTGCTCGTATGACCGGAAACTGCATGTGATTCAACTCCATTTTAGACTGAAAAACAAACGCTAGATCGCCTTAGAAGAAACACACTCTGCTTTTGAGAAAAGAGCACTCTTCTATTCTACTGTGTTTCCTATAGGGTCCCAACAGTGAGCTTGCTCAGAACAAAAGAACTGTGCTTCCTACACACACAGGCCAAATCTAGTTCAACTCTGCTTAGGAAACTGACAAGAACCGTATATCATCTTCAGTCCAATACACTGTACATGCTGGGAACAGACGCCAGTGGTATTTGCCCTGTGTATGACAGTGGGAGCGCAATAGTGACTCTTCTTACCAGAAAACAACTCTTGCTCGTAGGACCAGAAACTGCATGGGATTCAACTCCATTTAGTACTGGGAAACAAATGCTAGCTCGCCTTAGAAGAAACACACTCTGCTTCTGAGAAAAAGGCACTCTTCTACTCTACTTTGTTTCCTATGCTGTCTGAACAGTGAGCTTGCTCAGAACAAAAGAACTGTGCTTCCTACACACACGGGCTATATCTAGTTCAACTCTGCTTAGGAAACTGACAAGAACAGGAGCTCCTCTTCAGTCCAATACACTGTACTTGCTGGGAACAGACGTGAGTGCTATTTGTACTGTGTGGCAATGGGAGCCCAATAGTGACTTTCCTTACCAGAAAACAACTCTTGCTAGTAGGACCAAAAACTGCATGTGATTCAACTCCATTTAGGACTGGGAATCAAACGCTAGCTCGCCTTACAAGAAACACACTCTGCTTTTGAGAAAAGAGCACTCTTCTACTCTACTGTGTTTTATATAGGGCCAGAACAGTGAGCTGGCTCACAACAAAAAAACTGTGCTTCCTACACACACGGCCATATCTAGTTCAATTCTGCTTAGGAACGAGACCAGAACAGTAGATCCTCTTCAGTCCAATACACTGTACATGCTGGGAACTGACGCCAGTGGTATTTGCCCTGGGTATGACAATGGGAGCACAATAGTGACTCTTCTTACCAGAAAACAATTTTGCTCGTAGGATGAGAATCTGCATGGGATTGAACTCCATTTAGGAGTGGGAAACAAACGCTAGATCACCTTAGAAGAAACACACTCTGCTTTTGAGAAAAGAGCACTCTTCTACTCTACTGTGTTTCCTATAGGGCCAGAACAGTGAGCTTGCTCAGAACAAAAGAACTGTGCTTCCTACACACACGGGCCATATCTAGTTCAACTCTGCTTAGGAAACTGACAAGAACAGTAGCTCCTCTTCAGTCCAACACACTGTACTTGCTCGAACAGACATGAGTGCTATTTGTACTGTGTATTGCAATGGGAGCACAATAGTGACTCTTGTTACCAGAAAACAACTCTTGCTCGTACGACCAGAAACTGCAGGTGACGCAACTCCATTTAGGACTGGGAAAGAAACACTAGCTGAACTTACTAGAAACACACTCTGCTTTTGAGAAAAGAGCACTCTTCTACTCTACTGTGTTTCCTATGGTGTCTGAACAGTGAGCTTGATCAGACCAAAAGAACTGTGCTTCCTACACACACGGGCTATACCTAGATCAACTCTGCTTAGGAAACTGACAAGAACAGTAGCTCCTCTTCAGTCCTGTACACTGTACTTGCTGGGAAAAGTCGCGAGTGCTATTTGCACTGTGTAGGGCAATGGGAGCACAATAGTGACTTTCCTTACCAGATAACAACTCTTGCTCGTAGGACCAAAAACTGCATGTGATTCAACTCCATTTATGACGGGAAACAAACGCTAGCTCGCCTTACAAGAAACACACTCTGCTTTTGAGAAAAGAGCACTCTTCTACTCTACTGTGTTTTCTATAGGGCCAGAACAGTGAGCTGGCTCACAACAAAAGAATTGAGCTTCCTACTCACACGGCCATATCTAGTTCAACTCTGCTTTGGAAACTGACAAGAACAGTAGCTCCTCTTCAGTCCAATACACTGTACTTGCTGAAAGCAGAAGCAAGTGCTATTTGCACTGTGTATTGCCGTGGGAGCGCAATAGTAACTCTTCCTACCAGAAAACAACTCTTGCTCGTTGGACCAGATCCTGCATGTGATTCAAATCCATTTAGGATTGGGAAACAAACGCTAGCTCGCCTTACAAGAAACAACACACTCTGCTTTTGAGAAAAGAGCACTCTTCTGCTCTACTTTGTTTCCGATGGTGTACGAACAGTTAGCTTGCTCAGAACAAAAGAACTGTACTTCCTACACACACGGGCCATATCTAGTTCAACTCTGCTTAGGAAACTGACAAGAACAGTATATACTCTTCAGTCCAATACACTGCACATGCAGAGAACAGACGCCAGTGCTATTTGCCCTGTGTATGACAATGGGAGCGCAATAGTGACTCTTCTTACCAGAAAACAACTCTTGCTCGTAGGACGATAATCTGCATGGGATTCAACTCCATTTCGGAGTGGGAAACAAACGCTACTTCGCCTTACAAGAAACACAATCTGCTTTTGAGAAAAGAGCACTCTTCTACTCTACTGGGTTACCTATGGGGTCTGTACAGTGAGCTTGCTCAGAACAAAAGAACTGTGCTTCCTACACACACGGGCCGTATCTAGTTCAACTCTGCTTAGGAAACTGACAAAAACAGAAGTTCCTCTTCAGTCCAATACACTATACTTGCTGGGAACAGACGCCAGTGCTGTTTGCACTGTGTATTGCAATGGGAGCACAATAGTGACTCTTCTTACCAGAAAACAACTCTTGCTCGTACGACAAGAAACTGCATGTGACTCAACTCCATTTATGACGGGAAACAAACGCTAGCTCGCCTTACAAGGAACACAATCTACTTTTGAGAAAAGAGCACTCTTCTACTCTACTGTGTTTTCTATAGGGCCAGAACAGTGAGCTGGCTCACAGCAAAAGAACTGTGCTTCCTACTCACACAGCCATATCTAGTTCAATTCTGCTTAGGAAACTGACAAGAACAGTAGATCCTCTTCAGTCCAATAACTGTACATGCTGGGAACAGACGCCAGTGCTATTTGCCCTGTGTATCACAATGGGAGCACAATAGTGACTCTTCTTAGCAGAAAACAACTCTTGCTCGTAGGACCAGAAACTGCATGGGATTCAACTCCATTTAGGACTGGGAAACAAACGCTAGTTCGCCTTACAAGAAACACAATCTGCTTTTGAGATAAGAGTACTCTTCTACTCTAATGTGTTTCCTATGGGGTCCGAACACTGAGCTTGCTCAAAACAAATGAACTGTGCTTCCTACTCACATGGGTCATATCTAGTTAAACTCTGCTTAGGAAACTGACAAGAACAGTAGCTCCTCTTCAGTCCAATACACTGTACTTGCTGGGAAGAGACGCGAGTGCTATTTGCACTGTGTATGGCAATGGGAGCACAATAGTGACTCCTCTTAGCAGAAAACTACTCTTGCTCATAGGACCAAAAACTGCATGTGACTCAACTACATTTAGGATTGGGAAACAAACGATTCCTTGCCTTACAAGAAACACACTCTGCTTTTGAGAAAAGAGCACTCTTCTACTCTACTGTGTTTCCTATGGTGTCTGAACAGTGAGCTTGATCAGACCAAAAGAACTGTGCTTCCTACACACACGGGCTATACCTAGATCAACTCTGCTTAGGAAACTGACAAGAACAGTAGCTCCTCTTCAGTCCTGTACACTGTACTTGCTGGGAAAAGTCGCGAGTGCTATTTGCACTGTGTAGGGCAATGGGAGCACAATAGTGACTTTCCTTACCAGATAACAACTCTTGCTCGTAGGACCAAAAACTGCATGTGATTCAACTCCATTTATGACGGGAAACAAACGCTAGCTCGCCTTACAAGAAACACACTCTGCTTTTGAGAAAAGAGCACTCTTCTACTCTACTGTGTTTTCTATAGGGCCAGAACAGTGAGCTGGCTCACAACAAAAGAATTGAGCTTCCTACTCACACGGCCATATCTAGTTCAACTCTGCTTTGGAAACTGACAAGAACAGTAGCTCCTCTTCAGTCCAATACACTGTACTTGCTGAAAGCAGAAGCAAGTGCTATTTGCACTGTGTATTGCAGTGGGAGCGCAATAGTAACTCTTCCTACCAGAAAACAACTCTTGCTCATTGGACCAGATCCTGCATGTGATTCAAATCCATTTAGGATTGGGAAACAAACGCTAGCTCGCCTTACAAGAAACAACACACTCTGCTTTTGAGAAAAGAGCACTCTTCTGCTCTACTTTGTTTCCGATGGTGTACGAACAGTTAGCTTGCTCAGAACAAAAGAACTGTACTTCCTACACACACGGGCCATATCTAGTTCAACTCTGCTTAGGAAACTGACAAGAACAGTATATACTCTTCAGTCCAATACACTGCACATGCAGAGAACAGACGCCAGTGCTATTTGCCCTGTGTATGACAATGGGAGCGCAATAGTGACTCTTCTTACCAGAAAACAACTCTTGCTCGTAGGACGATAATCTGCATGGGATTCAACTCCATTTCGGAGTGGGAAACAAACGCTACTTCGCCTTACAAGAAACACAATCTGCTTTTGAGAAAAGAGCACTCTTCTACTCTACTGGGTTTCCTATGGGGTCTGTACAGTGAGCTTGCTCAGAACAAAAGAACTGTGCTTCCTACACACACGGGCCGTATCTAGTTCAACTCTGCTTAGGAAACTGACAAAAACAGAAGTTCCTCTTCAGTCCAATACACTATACTTGCTGGGAACAGACGCCAGTGCTGTTTGCACTGTGTATTGCAATGGGAGCACAATAGTGACTCTTCTTACCAGAAAACAACTCTTGCTCGTACGACAAGAAACTGCATGTGACTCAACTCCATTTATGACGGGAAACAAATGCTAGCTCGCCTTACAAGGAACACAATCTACTTTTGAGAAAAGAGCACTCTTCTACTCTACTGTGTTTTCTATAGGGCCAGAACAGTGAGCTGGCTCACAGCAAAAGAACTGTGCTTCCTACTCACACAGCCATATCTAGTTCAATTCTGCTTAGGAAACTGACAAGAACAGTAGATCCTCTTCAGTCCAATAACTGTACATGCTGGGAACAGACGCCAGTGCTATTTGCCCTGTGTATCACAATGGGAGCACAATAGTGACTCTTCTTAGCAGAAAACAACTCTTGCTCGTAGGACCAGAAACTGCATGGGATTCAACTCCATTTAGGACTGGGAAACAAACGCTAGTTCGCCTTACAAGAAACACAATCTGCTTTTGAGATAAGAGTACTCTTCTACTCTAATGTGTTTCCTATGGGGTCCGAACACTGAGCTTGCTCAAAACAAATGAACTGTGCTTCCTACTCACATGGGTCATATCTAGTTAAACTCTGCTTAGGAAACTGACAAGAACAGTAGCTCCTCTTCAGTCCAATACACTGTACTTGCTGGGAAGAGACGCGAGTGCTATTTGCACTGTGTATGGCAATGGGAGCACAATAGTGACTCCTCTTAGCAGAAAACTACTCTTGCTCATAGGACCAAAAACTGCATGTGACTCAACTACATTTAGGATTGGGAAACAAACGATTCCTTGCCTTACAAGAAACACACTCTGCTTTTGAGAAAAGAGCACTCTTCTACTCTACTGTGTTTTCTACTGGGCCAGAACAGTGAGCTGGCTCACAACAAAAGAACTGTGCTTCCTACTCACACGGCCATATCTACTTCAATTCTGCTTAGGAAACTGACAAGAACAGTAGCTCCTCTTCAGTCCTGTACACTGTACTTGCTGTGAAAAGTCGCGAGTGCTATTTGCACTGTGTAGGGCAATGGGAGCGCAATAGTGACTTTCCTTACCAGATAACAACTCTTGCTCGTAGGACCAAAAACTGCATGTGATTCAACTCCATTTATGACGGGAAACAAACGCTAGCTCGCCTTACAAGAAACACACTCTGCTTTTGAGAAAAGAGCACTCTTCTACTCTACTGTGTTTTCTATAGGGCCAGAACAGTGAGCTGGCTCACAACAAAAGAATTGAGCTTCCTACTCACACGGCCATATCTAGTTCAACTCTGCTTTGGAAACTGACAAGAACAGTAGCTCCTCTTCAGTCCAATACACTGTACTTGCTGAAAGCAGAAGCAAGTGCTATTTGCACTGTGTATTGCAGTGGGAGCGCAATAGTAACTCTTCCTACCAGAAAACAACTCTTGCTCGTAGGACCAGATCCTGCATGTGATTCAAATCCATTTAGGATTGGGAAACAAATGCTAGCTCGCCTTACAAGAAACAACACACTCTGCTTTTGAGAAAAGAGCACTCTTCTGCTCTACTTTGTTTCCGATGGTGTACGAACAGTTAGCTTGCTCAGAACAAAAGAACTGTACTTCCTACACACACGGGCCATATCTAGTTCAACTCTGCTTAGGAAACTGACAAGAACAGTATATACTCTTCAGTCCAATACACTGCACATGCAGAGAACAGACGCCAGTGCTATTTGCCCTGTGTATGACAATGGGAGCGCAATAGTGACTCTTCTTACCAGAAAACAACTCTTGCTCGTAGGACGATAATCTGCATGGGATTCAACTCCATTTCGGAGTGGGAAACAAACGCTACTTCGCCTTACAAGAAACACAATCTGCTTTTGAGAAAAGAGCACTCTTCTACTCTACTGGGTTTCCTATGGGGTCTGTACAGTGAGCTTGCTCAGAACAAAAGAACTGTGCTTCCTACACACACGGGCCGTATCTAGTTCAACTCTGCTTAGGAAACTGACAAAAACAGAAGTTCCTCTTCAGTCCAATACACTATACTTGCTGGGAACAGACGCCAGTGCTGTTTGCACTGTGTATTGCAATGGGAGCACAATAGTGACTCTTCTTACCAGAAAACAACTCTTGCTCGTACGACAAGAAACTGCATGTGACTCAACTCCATTTATGACGGGAAACAAACGCTAGCTCGCCTTACAAGGAACACACTCTACTTTTGAGAAAAGAGCACTCTTCTACTCTACTGTGTTTTCTATAGGGCCAGAACAGTGAGCTGGCTCACAGCAAAAGAACTGTGCTTCCTACTCACACAGCCATATCTAGTTCAATTCTGCTTAGGAAACTGACAAGAACAGTAGATCCTCTTCAGTCCAATAACTGTACATGCTGGGAACAGACGCCAGTGCTATTTGCCCTGTGTATCACAATGGGAGCACAATAGTGACTCTTCTTAGCAGAAAACAACTCTTGCTCGTAGGACCAGAAACTGCATGGGATTCAACTCCATTTAGGACTGGGAAACAAACGCTAGTTCGCCTTACAAGAAACACAATCTGCTTTTGAGATAAGAGCACTCTTCTACTCTAATGTGTTTCCTATGGGGTCCGAACACTGAGCTTGCTCAAAACAAATGAACTGTGCTTCCTACTCACATGGGTCATATCTAGTTCAACTCTGCTTAGGAAACTGACAAGAACAGTAGCTCCTCTTCAGTCCAATAATCTGTACTTGCTGGGAAGAGACGCGAGTGCTATTTGCACTGTGTATGGCAATGGGAGCACAATAGTGACTCCTCTTAGCAGAAAACTACTCTTGCTCATAGGACCAAAAACTGCATGTGACTCAACTACATTTAGGATTGGGAAACAAACGATTCCTTGCCTTACAGGAAACACACTCTGCTTTTGAGAAAAGAGCACTCTTCTACTCTACTGTGTTTTCTACTGGGCCAGAACAGTGAGCTGGCTCACAACAAAAGAACTGTGCTTCCTACTCACACGGCCATATCTACTTCAATTCTGCTTAGGAAACTGACAAGAACAGTAGCTCCTCTTCAGTCCAATACACTGTACTTGCTGGGAAGAGACGCCAGTGCTATTTGTACTGTGTATGGAAATTGGAGCACAATAGTGACTTTCCTTACCAGAAAACAACTCTTGCTCATAGGACCAAAAACTGCATGTGATTCAACTCCATTTAGGATTGGGAAACAGACGCTAGCTCGCCTTACAAGAAACACACTCTGCTTTTGAGAAAAGAGCACTCTTCTACTCTACTGTGTTTTCTATAGGGCCAGAACTGTGAGCTGGCTCACAACAAAAGAACTGTGCTTCCTAATCACACGGCCATATCTAGTTCAATTCTGCTTAGGAAACTGACAAGAACAGTAGATCCTCTTCAGTCCAATAACTGTACATGCTGGGAACAGATGCCAGTGCTATTTGCCCTGTGTATCACAATGGGAGAACAATAGTGACTCTTCTTACCAAAAAACAACTTTTGCTTGTAGGACCAGAAACTGCATGGATTCAACTCCATTTAGTACTGGGATACAAACGCTAGTTCGCCTTACAAGAAACACAATCTGCTTTTGAGATAAGAGCACTCTTCTACTCAAATGTGTTTCCTATGGGGTCCGAACACTGAGCTTGCTCAAAACAAATGAACTGTGCTTCCTACTCACATGGGCCATATCTAGTTCAACTCTGCTTAGGAAACTGACAAGAACAGGAGCTCCTCTTCAGTCCAATACACTGTACTTGCTGGGAAGAGAGGCGAGTGCTATTTGAACTGTGTATGGCAATGGGAGCACAATATTGACACTTCTTACCAGAAAACAACTCTTGCTCATAGGAATAGAAACTGCATGTGATTCAATTTCATTTAGGACTGGGAAATAAAAGCTAGCTAGCCTTACAAGAAACACACTCTGCTTTTGAGAAAAGAGCACTCTTCTCCTCCACTGTGTTTCCTATAGGGCCAGAACAGTGAGCTTGCTCAGAACAAAAGAACTGTGCTTCCTACACACACGGGCCATATCTGTTTCAACTCTGCTTAGGAAACTGAAAACAACAGTAGCTCCTCTTCAGTCCAATACACTGTAATTGCTGGGAACAGACATGAGTGCTATTTGCAGTGTGTATTGCAATGGGAGCGCAATAGTGACTCTTGTTACCAGAAAACAACTCTTGCTCATACGACCATAAACTGCATGTGACGCAACTCCATTTAGGACTGGGAAAGAAACACTAGCTGAACTTACAAGAAACACACTCTGCTTTTGAGAAAAGAGCACTCTTCTACTCTACTGTGTTTCCTATAGGGCCAGAACAGTGAGCTTGCTCAGAACAAAAGAAATGTGCTTCCTACACACACGGGCCATATCTAGTTCAACTCTGCTTAGGAAACTGACAAGAACAGTGGCTCCTCTTCAGTCCAATAGAGTGTACTTGCTGGGAACAGACGCGAGTGCTATTTGCACTGTGTATGGCAATGGGAGCGCAATAGTGACTTTCCTTACCAGAAAACAACTCTTGCTCCTAGGACCAGTAACTGCATGTGATTCAACTCCATTTAGGATTGAGAAACAAATGCTAGCTCGCCTTACTATAAACACACTCTGCTTTTGAGAAAAGAACACTCTTCAACTCTACTGTGTTTCCTGCAGGGCCAGAACAGTGAGCTTGCTCAGAATAAAAGAACTGTGCTTCCTACACACACGGGCTATATCTAGTTCAACTCTGCTTAGGAAACTGACAAGAACAGTAGCTCCTCTTCAGTCCAATTCACTGTACTTGCTGGGTACCGTCGTGAGTGCTATTTTCACTGTGTATGGCAATGGGATTGCAATAGTGACTCTTCTTACCAGAAAACAACTCTTGCTCGTAGGACCAAAAACTGCATGTGATTCACCTCCATTTAGGACTGGGAAACAAACGCTAGCTCGAGTTACAAGAAACACACTCTGCTTTTGAGAAAAGAGCACTCTTCTACTCTACTGTGTTTCCTATAGGGCCAGAACAGTGAGCTTGCTAAGAAAAAAAGAACTGTGCTTCCTACACAAACGGGCCATATCTAGTTCAACTCTGCTTTGGAAACTGACAAGAACAGTAGCTCCTCTTCAGTCCAATAAACTGTACTTGTTGGGAACAGAGGCGAGTGCTATTTGCACTTGTATCTCAATGGGAGCGCAATAGTGACTCTTCTTACCAGAAAAAACTCTTGCTCCTAGGACCAGAAACTGCATGTGATTCAACTCCATTTAGGACTGGGAAACAAATGCTAGCTTGCCTTACAAGAAACACACTCTGCTTTTGAGAAAAGGGCACTCTTCTACCCTACTGTGTTTCCTATGGGGTCTGAACAGTGAGCTTGCTCAGAACAAAAGAACTGTGCTTCCTACACACACGGGCTATATCTAGATCAACTCTGCTTAGGAAACTGACAAGAACAGTAGCTCCTCTTCAGTCCTATACACTGTACTTGCTGAGAACAGACGCAAGTACTATTTGCACTGTGTATGGCAATGGGAGCGCAATAGTGACTTTCCTTACCAGAAAACAACTCTTGCTCGTAGGACCAAAAACTGCATGTGATTCAACTCCATTTATGACGGGAAACAAATGCTAGCTCTCCTTACCAGAAACACACTCTGCTTTAGAGAAAAGAGCACTCTTCTACTCTACTGTGTTTTCTATAGGGCCAGAACAGTGAGCTGGCTCACAACAAAAGAACTGTCCTTCCTACTCACACGGCCACATCTAGTTCCATTCTGCTTAGGAAACTGACAAGAACAGTAGCTCCTCTTCAGTCCAATACAGTGTACTTGCTGGAAGCAGAAGCGAGTGCTATTTGCACTGTGTATGGCAGTGGCAGCGCAATAGTGACTCTTCCTACAAGAAAACAACTCTTGCTCGTAGGACCAGATCGTGCATGTGATTCAAATCCATTTAGGACTGTGAAATAAACGCTTGCTCGTCTTACAAGAAACAAACTCTGCTTTTGAGAAAAGAGCACTCTTCTAGTCTACTGTGTTTCCTATAGGGCAAGAACAGAGACTTGCTCAGAAAAAAAGAACTGTGCTTCCTACACACACGGGCCATATCTAGTTCAACTCTGCTTAGGAAACTGACAAGAACAGTAGCTCCTCTTCAGTCCAATACACTGTACTTGCTGGGAACAGACACGAGTGCTATTTGCACTGTGTATGGCAAAGGGAGAACAATAGTGACTCTTCTTACCAGAAAACAACTCTTGCTCATAGGAATAAAAACTGCATGTGATTCAACTCCATTTAGGACTGGGAAACAAACGGTAGCTCGCGTTACAAGAAACACACTCTGCTTTTGAGAAAAGAGCACTCTTCTCCTCCACTGTGTTTCCTATAGGGCCAGAACAGGGAGCTTGCTCAGAGCAAAAGAACTGTGCTTCGTACACACACAGGCCATATCTATTTCAACTCTGCTTAGGAAACTGAAAAGAACAGTAGCTCCTATACAGTCCAATACACTGTAATTGCTGGGAACAGACATGAGTGCTATTTGCAATGGGAGCACAATAGTGACTCTTCTTAACAAAAAACAACTCTTGCTCATACGACCAGAAACTGCATGTGACGCAACTCCATTTAGGACTGGGAAAGAAACACTAGCTGAACTTACAAGAAACACACTCTGCTTTTGAGAAAAGAGCACTCTTCTACTCAAATGTGTTTCCTATGGGGTCCGAACACTGAGCTTGCTCAAAACAAATGAACTGTGCTTCCTACTCACATGGGCCATATCTAGTTCAACTCTGCTTAGGAAACTGACAAGAACAGTAGCTCCTCTTCAGTCCAATACACTGTACTTGCTGAGAAGAGAGGTGAGTGCTATTTGAACAGTGTATGGCAATGGGAGCACAATAATGACACTTCTTACCAGAAAACAACTCTTGCTCATAGGAATAGAAACTGCATGTGATTCAATTTCATTTAGGACTGGGAAATAAAAGCTAGCTAGCCTTACAAGAAACACACTCTGCTTTTGAGAAAAGAGCACTCTTCTCCTCCACTGTGTTTCCTATAGGGCCAGAACAGTGAGCTTGCTCAGAACAAAAGAACTGTGCTTCCTACACACACGGGCCATATCTGTTTCAACTCTGCTTAGGAAACTGAAAACAACAGTAGCTCCTCTTCAGTCCAATACACTGTAATTGCTGGGAACAGACATGAGTGCTATTTGCAGTGTGTATTGCAATAGGAGCGCAATAGTGACTCTTGTTACCAGAAAACAACTCTTGCTCATACGACCAGAAACTGCATGTGACGCAACTCCATTTAGGACTGGGAAAGAAACACTAGCTGAACTTACAAGAAACACACTCTGCTTTTGAGAAAAGAGCACTCTTCTACTCTACTGTGTTTCCTATAGGGCCAGAACAGTGAGCTTGCTCAGAACAAAAGAACTGTGCTTCCTACACACACGGGCTATATCTAGTTCAACTCTGCTTTGGAAACTGAAAAGAACAGTAGCTCCTCTTCAGTCCAATACACTGTACTTGTTGGGAACAGAGGCGAGTGCTATTTGCACTGTGTATGGCAATGGGAGCGCAATAGTGACTCTTCTTACTAGAAAAAAAACTCTTGCTCCTAGAACAAGAAACTGCATGTGATTCAACTCCATTTAGGACTGGCAAACAAATGCTAGCTTGCCTTACAAGAAACACACTCAGCTTTTGAGAAAAGGGCACTCTTCCACTCTACTTTGTTTCCTATGGGGTCTGAACAGTGAGCTTGCTCAGAACAAAAGAACTGTGCTTCCTACACACACGGGCTATATCTAGAACAACTCTGCTTAGGAAACTGACAAGAACAGTAGCTCCTCTTCAGTCCTATACACTGTACTTGCTGGGAACAGTCGCGAGCGCTATTTGCACTGTGTAGGGCAATGGAAGCGCAATAGTGACTTTCCTTACCAGATAACAACTCTTGCTCGTAGGACCAAAAACTGCATGTGATTCAACTCCATTTATGACGGGAAACAAACGCTAGCTCGCCTTACAAGAAACACACTCTGCTTTTGAGAAAAGAGCACTCTTCTACTCTACTGTGTTTTCTATAGGGCCAGAACAATGAGCTGGCTCACAACAAAAGAACTGTCCTTCCTACTCACACGGCCACATCTAGTTCAATTCTGCTTAGGAAACTGACAAGAACAGTAGCTCCTCTTCAGTCCAATACACTGTACTTGCTGGAAGCAGAAGCGATTGCTATTTGCACTGTGTATGGCAGTGGCAGCGCAATAGTGACTCTTCTTACCAGAAAACAACTCTTGCTCGTAGGACCAGATCGTGAATGTGATTCAAATCCATTTAGGACTGGGAAACAAACGCTTGCTCGTCTTACAAGAAACACACTCTGCTTTTGAGAAAAGAGCACTCTTCTAGTCTACTGTGTTTCCTATAGGGCAAGAACAGAGACTTGCTCAGAAAAAAAGAACTGTGCTTCCTACACACGGGCCATATCTAGTTCAACTCTGCTTATGAAACTGACAAGAACAGTAGCTCCTCTTCAGTCCAATACACTGTACTTGCTGGGAACAGACACGAGTGCTATTTGCACTGTGTATGGCAATGGGAGAACAATAGTGACTCTTCTTACCAGAAAACAACTCTTGCTCATAGGAATAAAAACTGCATGTGATTCAACTCCATTTAGGACTGGGAAACAAACGGTAGCTCGCCTTACAAGAAACACACTCTGCTTTTGAGAAAAGAGCACTCTTCTCCTCCACTGTGTTTCCTATAGGGCCAGAACAGGGAGCTTGCTCAGAGCAAAAGAACTGTGCTTCCTACACACACGGGCCATATCTATTTCAACTCTGCTTAGGAAACTGAAAAGAACAGTAACTCCTCTTCAGTCCAATACACTGTAATTGCTGGGAACAGACATGAGTGCTATTTGCAGTGTGTATTGCAATGGGACCGCAATAGTGACTCTTCTTACCAGAAAACAACTCTTGCTCATACGACCAGAAACTGCATGTGACGCAACTCCATTTAGGACTGGGAAAGAAACACTAGCTGAACTTACAAGAAACACACTCTGCTTTTGAGAAAAGAGCACTCTTCTACTCTACTGTGTTTCCTATAGGGCCAGAACAGTGAGCTTGCTCAGAACAAAAGAAATGTGCTTCCTACACACACGGGCCATATCTAGTTCAACTCTGCTTAGGAAACTGACAAGAACTGTGGTTCCTCTTCAGTCCAATAGAGTGTACTTGCTGGGAACAGACGCGAGTGCTATTTGCACTGTGTATGGCAATGGGAGCGCAATAGTGACTTTCCTTACCAGAAAACAACTCTTGCTCCTAGGACCAGTAACTGCATGTGATTCAACTCCATTTAGGATTGAGAAACAAATGCTAGCTCGCCTTACTATAAACACACTCTGCTTTTGAGAAAAGAACACTCTTCAACTCTACTGTGTTTCCTGCAGGGACAGAACAGTGAGCTTGCTCAGAATAAAAGAACTGTGCTTCCTACACACACGGGCTATATCTAGTTCAACTCTGCTTAGGAAACTGACAAGAACAGTAGCTCCTCTTCAGTCCAATTCACTGTACTTGCTGGGTACCGTCGTGAGTGCTATTTTCACTGTGTATGGCAATGGGTTTGCAATAGTGACTCTTCTTACCAGAAAACAACTCTTGCTCGTAGGACCAAAAACTGCATGTGATTCACCTCCATTTAGGACTGGGAAACAAACGCTAGCTCGAGTTACAAGAAACACACTCTGCTTTTGAGAAAAGAGCACTCTTCTACTCTAATGTGTTTCCTATAGGGCCAGAACAGTGAGCTTGCTAAGAAAAAAAGAACTGTGCTTCCTACACACACGGGCCATATCTAGTTCAACTCTGCTTTGGAAACTGACAAGAACAGTTGCTCCTCTTCAGTCCAATACACTGTACTTGTTGGGAACAGAGGCGAGTGCTATTTGCACTTTGTATCTCAATGGGAGCGCAATAGTGACTATTCTTACCAGAAAAAAACTCTTGCTCCTAGGACCAGAAACTGCATGTGATTCAACTCCATTTAGGACTGGGAAACAAATGCTAGCTTGCCTTACAAGAAACACACTCTGCTTTTGAGAAAAGGGCACTCTTCTACTCTACTGTGTTTCCTATGGGGTCTGAACAGTGAGCTTGCTCAGAACAAAAGAACTGTGCTTCCTACACACACGGGCTATATCTAGATCAACTCTGCTTAGGAAACTGACAAGAACAGTAGCTCCTCTTAAGTCCTATACACTGTACTTGCTGAGAACAGACGCAAGTACTATTTGCACTGTGTATGGCAATGGGAGCGCAATAGTGACTTTCCTTAACAGAAAACAACTCTTGCTCGTAGGACCAGATCCTGCATGTGATTCAAATCCATTTAGGACTGGGAAACAAACGCTTGCTCGTCTTACAAGAAACACACTCTGCTTTTGAGAAAAGAGCACTCTTCTAGTCTACTGTGTTTCCTATAGTGCAAGAAAAGTGAGCTTGCTCAGAAAAAAAGAACTGTGCTTCCTACACACACGGGCCATATCTAGTTCAACTCTGCTTAGGAAACTGACAAGAACAGTAGCTCCTCTTCAGTCCAATACACTGTACATGCTGGGAACAGACGCCAGTGCTATTTGCCCTGTGTATGACAATGGGAGCGCAATAGTGACTCTTCTTACCAGAAAACAACTCTTGCTCGTAGGACGAGAATCTGCATGGGATTCAACTCCATTTAGAAGTGGGAAACAAACGCTACTTCGCCTTACAAGAAACACGATCTGCTTTTTGAAAAGAGCACTCTTCTACTATACTGGGTTTCCTATGGGGTCTGAACAGTGAGCTTGCTCAGAACAAAAGAACTGTGCTTCCTACACACACGGGCCATATCTAGTTCAACTCTGCTTAGGAAACTGACAAAAACAGAAGCTCCTCTTCAGTCTAATACACTATACTTGCTGGGAACAGACGCGAGTGCTATTTGCACTGTGTATTGCAATTGGAGCACAATAGTGACTTTCCTTACCAGAAAACAACTCTTGCTACTAGGACGAGAAACTGCATGTGATTCAACTCCATTTAGGACTGGGAAACAAACGCTAGCTCGCCTTACAAGAAACACTCTCTGCTTTTGAGAAAAGAGCACTCTTCTACTCTACCGTGTTTCCTGTAGGGCCAGAAGATTGAACTGGCTCAAAACAAAAGAACTGTGCTTCCTACACACACGTGCCGTATCTAGTTCAACTCTGCTTAGGAAACTGAAAAGAACAGTAGCTCCTCTTCAGTCCAATACACTGTACTTGCTGGGAACAGACGTGAGTGCTATTTGCACTGTGTATGGCAATGGGAGCGCAATAGTGACTCTTCTTACTAGAAAACAACTCTTGTTCGTAGGAACAGAAACTGCATGGGATTCAACTCCATTTCTGAATGGGAAACAAACACTAGCTCGCCTTACAAGAAACACACTCTGCTTTTGAGAAAAGAGTACTCTTCTACTCTGCTGGGTTTCCTATGGGGTCTGAACAGTGAGCTTGCTCAGAACAAAAGAACTGTGCTTCCTACACACACGGGCCGTATCTAGTTCAACTCTGCTTAGGAAACTGACAAGAATATTGGCTCCTCTTCAGTCCAATACACTGTACTTGCTGGAAACAGACGCCAGTACTATTTGCACTGTGTGGCAATGGGAGCGCAATAGTGACTTTCCTTACCAGAAAACAACTCTTGCTCGTAGGACCAAAAACTGCATGTGATTCAACATCATTTATGACTGGGAAACAAACGCTAGATCGCCTTACAAGAAACACACTCTGCTTTTGAGAAAAGAGCACTCTTCTACTCTACTGTGTTTTCTATAGGGCCAGAACAGTGAGCTGGCTCACAAAAAAAGAACTGTGCTTCCTACACACAGGGCCATATCTAGTTCAATTCTGCTTAGGAAACTGACAAGAATAGTAGATCCTCTTCAGTCCAATACACTGTACATGCTGGGAAGAGACGCCAGTGCTATTTGCACTGTGCATGGCAATGGGAACACAATAGTGACTCTTCTTACCAAAAAGCAACCCTTGTTCGTAGGACCAGAAACTGCATGGGATTCAACTCCATTTAGGGTTGGGAAACAAACGCTTGTTCGCCTTACAAGAAACACAATCTGCTTTTGAGAAAAGAGCACTATTCTACTCTACTGTGTTTCCTATGGGGTCCGAACAGTGAGTTTGCTCAGAACAAATGAACTGTGCTTCCTACTCTCATGGGCCATATGTAGTTCAACTCTGCTTAGGAAACTGACAAGAACAGTAGCTCCTCATCAGTCCAATACACTGTACTTGCTGGGAAGAGACGCGAGTGCTATTTGCACTGTTCGGCAATTGGAGCGCAATAGTGACTCTTCTTACCAGAAAACAACTCTTGCTCGTAGAAATAGAAGCTGCATGAGATTCAACTCCATTTAGGACTCGAAAAGAAACACTAACTCAACTTACAAGAAACACACTCTGCTTTTGAGAAAAGAGCACTCTTCTACTCTACCTTGTTTTCAATAGGGCCAGAACAGTGAGCTTGTTCAGAACAAAAGAACTGTGCCATATCTAGTTCAACTCTGCTTAGACAACTGACAAGGACAGTAGCTCCTCTTCAGTCCAATATACTGTACTTGCTGGGAACAGATGTGAGTGCTATTTGCACTGTGTATGGCAATGGGAGCGCAATAGTGACTTTCCTTACCAGAAAACAACTCTTGCTCCTAGGACCAGAACCTGCATGTGACTCACCTCTATTTAGGACTGGGAAACAAATGTTAGCTCGCCTTACAATAAACAACACACTCTGCTTTTGAGAAAAGAGCACTCTTCTACTCTACTGTGTTTCCTATGGAGTCTGAGCAGTGAGCTTGCTCAGAACAAAAGAACTGTGCTTCCTACACACACGGGCCATATCTAGTTCAACTCTGCTTAGGAAACTGACAAGAACAGGAGCTCCTCTTCAGTCCAATACACTGTACTTGCTGGTAACAGAGGCGAGTGCTATTTGCACTGTGTATGGCAATGGGAGCGCAATAGTGACTCTTCTTACCAGAAAACAACTCTTGCTCAGAGGACCAGAAACTGCATGGGATTCAAGTCCATTTCTGACTGAGAAACAAACACTAGCTCGCCTTACAAGAACCACACTCTGCTTTTGAGAAAAGAGCACTCTTCTACTCTACTGGGTTTCCTATGGGGTCCGAAGAGTGAGCTTGCTCAGAACAAAAGAACTGTGCTTCCTACACACACGGGCCATATCTAGTTCAACTCTGCTTAGGAAAATGACAAGAACAGTGGCTCCTCTTCAGTCCAATACACTGTACTTGCTGGGAACAGACTCGAGTGCTATTTGCACTGTGTATCTCAATGGGAGTGCAATAGTGACTCTTGTTACCAGAAAACAATTCTTGCTCGTAGGACCAGAAACTGCATGTGAATCAACTCCATTTAGGTCTGGGAAATAAATGCTACCTCGCCTTACAAGAAACACACTCTGCTTTTGATAAAAGGGCACTCTTCTACTGTACTGTGTTTCCTATGGGTTCCGAACAGTGAGCTTGCTCAGAACAAAAGAAATGTGCTTCCTACAAACACCGGCCATATCTAGTTCAACTCTGCTTAGGAAACTGACAAGAACAGAAGCTCCTCTTCAGTCCAATACACTATACTTGCTGGGAACAGACGCGAGTGCTATTTGCACTGTGTATGGCAATGGGAGCACAATAGTGACTTTCCTTACCAGAAAACAACTCTTGCTCCTAGGACCAGAAACTGCATGGGATTCAACCCCATTTAGGACTGGGAAACAAACGCTATCTCGCCTTACAAGAAACACACTCTGCTTTTGAGAAAAGATAACTCTTCTACTCACTCGGTTTCCTAAGGTGTCCGAACAGTGAGCACTCAGAACAAAAGAACTGTGTGCTTCCTACACACACGGGCCATATCTAGTTCAACTCTGCTTAGGAAACTGACAAGAACAGTAGCTCCTCTTCAGTCCAATACAGTGTACTTGCTGGAAACAGACGCGAGAGCTATTTGCACTGTGTAAGGCAATGGGAGCACAATAGTGACTTTCCTTACCAGAAAAAAACTCTTGCTCATAGGACCAAAAACTGCATGTGATTCAACTCCATTTAGGACTGGGAAAAAATCGCTAGCTCGCCTTAGAAGAAACACACTCTGCTTTTGAGAAAAGAACACTCATCTACTCTACAGTGTTTCCTGTAGGGCCAGAACAGTGAGCTTGCTCAGAATATAAGAACTGTGCTTCCTCCACACACGGGCCATATCAAGTTCAACTCTGTTAGGAAACTGACAAGAACAGTAGCTATCTTCAGTCCAATACACTGTACTTGCTGGGAACAGAGGCGACTGCTATTTGCACTGTGTATCTCAATGGGAGCGCAATAGTGACTCTTCTTACCAGAAAACAACTCTTGCTCGTAGAACCAGAAACTGCATGTGATTCAACTCCATTTAGGACTGGGAAACAAATGCTAACTCGCCTTACAAAACACACACTGCTTTTGAGAAAAGGACACTCTTCTACTCTACTGTGTTTCCTATGGGGTCTGAACAGTGAGCTTGCTCAGAACAAAAGAACTGTGCTTCCTACACACACGGGCTATATCTAGATCAACTCTGCTTAGGAAACTGACAAGAACGGTAGCTCCTCTTAAGTCCTATACACTGTACTTGCTGAGAACAGACGCAAGTACTATTTGCACTGTGTATGGCAATGGGAGCGCAATAGTGACTTTCCTTACCAGAAAACAACTCTTGCTCGTAGGACCAAAAACTGCATGGGATTCAACTCCATTTAGGAGTTGGAAACAAACGCTACTTCGCCTTACAAGAAACACGATCTGCTTTTTGAAAAGAGCACTCTTCTACTCTACTGGGTTTCCTATGGGGTCTGAACAGTGAGCTTGCTCAGAACAAAAGAACTGTGCTTCCTACACACACGGGCCATATCTAGTTCAACTCTGCTTAGGAAACTGACAAAAACAGAAGCTCCTCTTCAGTCCAATACACTATACTTGCTGGGAACAGACGCGAGTGCTATTTGCACTATGTATTGCAATGGGAGCACAATAGTGACTTTCCTTACTAGAAAACAACTCTTGCTCCTAGGACGAGACACTGCATGTGATTCAACTCCATTTAGGACTGGGAAACAAACGCTAGCTCGCCTTACAAGAAACACACTCTGCTATTGAGAAAAGAGCACTCTTCTACTCTACTGTGTTTAATGTAGGGCCAGAAGATTGAACTGGCTCAAAACAAAAGAACTGTGCTTCCTACACACACGTGCCGTATCTAGTTCAACTCTGCTTAGGAAACTGAAAAGAACAGTAGCTCCTCTTCAGTCCAATACACTGTACTTGCTGGGAACAGACGTGAGTGCTATTTGCACTGTGTATGGTAATGGGAGCGCAATAGTGACTCTTCTTACCAGAAAACAACTCTTGTTCGTAGGAACAGAAACTGCATGGGATTCAACTCCATTTCTGAATGGGAAACAAACACTAGCTCGCCTTACAAGAAACACACTCTGCTTTTGAGGAAAGAGTACTCTTCTACTCTACTGGGTTTCCTATGGGGTCTGAACAGTGAACTTGCTCAGAACAAAAGAACTGTGCTTCCTACACACACGGGCCATATCTAGTTCAACTCTGCTTAGGAAACTGACAAGAATATTAGCTCCTCTTCAGTCCAATACACTGTACTTGCTGGAAACAGACGCCAGTGCTATTTGCACTGTGTGGCAATGGGAGCGCAATAGTGACTTTCCTTACCAGAAAACAACTCTTGCTCGTAGGACCAAAAACTGCGTGGGATTCAACTCCATTTCTGACTGGGAAAAAAACACTAGCTCGCCTTACAATAAACACACTCTGCTTTTGAGAAAAAAGCACTCTTCTACTCTACTGGGTTTCCTATGGGGTCCGAAGAGTGAGCTTGCTCAGAACAAAAGAACTGTGCTTCCTACACACAAGGGCCATATCTAGTTCAACTCTGCTTAGGAAACTGACAAGAACAGTAGATCCTCTTCAGTCCAATACACTGTACTTGCTGGTAACAGAGGCGAGTGCTATTTGCACTGTGTATGGCAATGGGAGCGCAATAGTGACTCTTCTTACCAGAAAACAAATCTTGCTCATAGGTCCAGAAACTGCATGGGATTCAAGTACATTTCTGACTGAGAAACAAACACTAGCTCGCCTTACAAGAACCACACTCTGCTCTTGAGGAAAGAGCACTATTCTACTATACTGGTTTTCCTATGGGGTCCGAAGAGTGAGCTTGCTCAGAACAAAAGAACTGTGCTTCCTACACACACGGGCCATATCTAGTTCAACTCTGCTTAGGAAAATGACAAGAACAGTGTCTCCTCATCAGTCCACTACACTGTACTTGCTGGGAAGAGACGCGAGTGCTATTTGCACTGTTCGGCAATTGGAGCGCAATAGTGACTCTTCTTAACAGAAAACAACTTTTGCTCGTAGAATTAGAAGCTGCATGAGATTCAACTCCATTTAGGACTCGGAAAGAAACACTAGCTCAACTTACAAGAAACACACTCTGCTTTTGAGAAAAGAGCACTCTTCTACTCTACCTTGTTTCCAATAGGGCCAGAACAGTGAGCTTGTTCAGAACAAAAGAACTGTGCCATATCTAGTTCAACTCTGCTTAGACAACTGACAAGAACAGTAGCTCCTCTCAGTCCAATATACTGTACTTGCTGGGAACAGATGTGAGTGCTATTTGCACTGTGTATGGCAATGGGAGCGCAATAGTGACTTTCCTTACCAGAAAACAACTCTTGCTCCTAGGACCAGAACCTGCATGTGACTCACCTCTATTTAGGACTGGGAAACAAACGTTAGCTCGCCTTACAATAAACAACACACTCTGCTTTTGAGAAAAGAGCACTCTTCTACTCTACTGAGTTTCCTATGGAGTCTGAACAGTGAGCTTGCTCAGAACAAAAGAACTGTGCTTCCTACACACACGGGCCATATCTAGTTCAACTCTGCTTAGGAAACTGACAAGAACAGGAGCTCCTCTTCAGTCCAATACACTGTACTTGCTGGTAACAGAGGCGAGTGCTATTTGCACTGTGTATGGCAATGGGAGCGCAATAGTGACTCTTCTTACCAGAAAACAACTCTTGCTCAGAGGACCAGAAACTGCATGGGATTCAAGTCCATTTCTGACTGAGAAACAAACACTAGCTCGCCTTACAAGAACCACACTCTGCTTTTGAGAAAAGAGCACTCTTCTACTCTACTGGGTTTCCTATGGGGTCCGAAGAGTGAGCTTGCTCAGAACAAAAGAACTGTGCTTCCTACACACACGGGCCATATCTAGTTCAACTCTGCTTAGGAAAATGACAAGAACAGTGGCTCCTCTTCAGTCCAATACACTGTACTTGCTGGGAACAGACTCGAGTGCTATTTGCACTGTGTATCTCAATGGGAGTGCAATAGTGACTCTTGTTACCAGAAAACAATTCTTGCTCGTAGGACCAGAAACTGCATGTGAATCAACTCCATTTAGGTCTGGGAAACAAATGCTACCTCGCCTTACAAGAAACACACTCTGCTTTTGATAAAAGGGCACTCTTCTACTGTACTGTTTTTCCTATGGGTTCCGAACAGTGAGCTTGCTCAGAACAAAAGAAATGTGCTTCCTACAAACACGGGCCATATCTAGTTCAACTCTGCTTAGGAAACTGACAAGAACAGAAGCTCCTCTTCAGTCCAATACACTATACTTGCTGGGAACAGACGTGAGTGCTATTTGCACTGTGTATGGCAATGGGAGCACAATAGTGACTTTCCTTACCAGAAAACAACTCTTGCTCCTAGGACCAGAAACTGCATGGGATTCAACCCCATTTAGGACTGGGAAACAAACGCTATCTCGCCTTACAAGAAACACACTCTGCTTTTGAGAAAAGATAACTCTTCTACTCACTTGGTTTCCTAAGGTTTCCGAACAGTGAGCACTCAGAACAAAAGAACTGTGTGCTTCCTACACACACGGGCCATATCTAGTTCAACTCTGCTTAGGAAACTGACAAGAGCAGTAGCTCCTCTTCAGTCCAATACAGTGTACTTGCTGGGAACAGACGCGAGAGCTATTTGCACTGTGTAAGGCAATGGGAGCGCAATAGTGACTTTCCTTACCAGAAAACAACTCTTGCTCATAGGACCAAAAACTGCATGTAATTCAACTCCATTTAGGACTGGGAAACAAATGCTAACTCGCCTTACAAAACACATACTGCTTTTGAGAAAAGGACACTCTTCTACTCTACTGTGTTTCCTATGGGGTCTGAACAGTGAGCTTGCTCAGAACAAAAGAACTGTGCTTCCTACACACACGGGCTATATCTAGATCAACTCTGCTTAGGAAACTGACAAGAACGGTAGCTCCTCTTAAGTCCTATACACTGTACTTGCTGGGAACAGAGGCGACTGCTATTTGCACTGTGTATCTCAATGGGAGCGCAATAGTGACTCTTCTTACCAGAAAACAACTCTTGCTCGTAGAACCAGAAACTGCATGTGATTCAACTCCATTTAGGACTGGGAAACAAACGCTAGCTCGCCTTACAAGAAACACACTCTGCTATTGAGAAAAGAGCACTCTTCTACTCTACTGTGTTTGATGTAGGGCCAGAAGATTGAACTTGCTCAAAACAAAAGAACTGTGCTTCCTACACACACGTGCCGTATCTAGTTCAACTCTGCTTAGGAAACTGAAAAGAACAGTAGCTCCTCTTCAGTCCAATACACTGTACTTGCTGGGAACAGACGTGAGTGCTATTTGCACTGTGTATGGCAATGGGAGCGCAATAGTGACTCTTCTTACCAGAAACCAACTCTTGTTCGTAGGAACAGAAACTGCATGGGATTCAACTCCATTTCTGAATGGGAAACAAACACTAGCTCGCCTTACAAGAAACACACTCTGCTTTTGAGAAAAGAGTACTCTTCTACTCTACTGGGTTTCCTATGGGGTCTGAACAGTGAGCTTGCTCAGAACAAAAGAACTGTGCTTCCTACACACACGGGCCATATCTAGTTCAACTCTGCTTAGGAAACTGACAAGAATATTAGCTCCTCTTCAGTCCAATACACTGTACTTGCTGGAAACAGACGCCAGTGCTATTTGCACTGTGTGTCAATGGGAGCGCAATAGTGACTTTCCTTACCAGAAAACAACTCTTGCTCGTAGGACCAAAAACTGCATGGGATTCAACTCCATTTCTGACTGGGAAAAATCACTAGCTCGCCTTACAATAAACACACTCTGCTTTTGAGAAAAGAGCACTCTTCTACTCTACTGGGTTTCCTATGGGGTCCGAAGAGTGAGCTTGCTCAGAACAAAAGAATTGTGCTTCCTACACACAAGGGCCATATCTAGTTCAACTCTGCTTAGGAAACTGACAAGAACAGGAGCTCCTCTTCAGTCCAATACACTGTACTTGCTGGTAACAGAGGCGAGTGCTATTTGCACTGTGTATGGCAATGGGAGCGCAATAGTGACTCTTCTTACCAGAAAACAACTCTTGCTCATAGCATCAGAAACTGCATGGGATTCAAGTCCATTTCTGACTGAGAAACAAACACTAGCTCGCCTAACAAGAACCACACTCTGCTTTTGAGGAAAGAGCACTATTCTACTATACTGGTTTTCCTATGGGGTCCGAAGAGTGAGCTTGATCAGAACAAAAGAACTGTGCTTCCTACACACACGGGCCATATCTAGTTCAACTCTGCTTAGGAAAATGACAAGAACAGTGGCTCCTCTTCAGTCCAATACACTGTACTTGCTGGGAACAGACTCGAGTGCTATTTGAACTGTGTATCTCAATGGGAGTGCAATAGTGACTCTTGTTACCAGAAAACAATTCTTGCTCCTAGGACCAGAAACTGCATGTGATTCAACTCCATTTAGGTCTGGGAAACAAACGCTAGCTTGCCTTACAAGAAACACACTGTGCTTTTGATAAAAGGGCACTCTTCTACTCTACTGTGTTTCTTATGGGATCCGAACAGTGAGCTTGCTCAGAACAAAAGAAATGTGCTTCTTACAAACACGGGCCATATCTAGTTCAACTCTGCTTAGAAAACTGACAAGAACAGTAGCTCCTCTTCAGTCCAATACACTGTACTTGCTGGGAACAGACGTGTGTGCTATTTGCACAGTGTACGGCAATGGGAGCGCAATAGTGACTTTCCAAACCAGAAAATAATTCTTGCACCTAGGACCAGAAACTACATGTGATTCACCTCTATTTAGGATTGGGAAACAAACGCTAGCTCGCCTTACAAGAAACACACTCTGATTTTGAGAAAAGAGCACTCTTCTACTCTACTGGGTTTTCTATGGGGTCCGAAGAGTGAGCTTGCTCAGAACAAAAGAACTGTGCTTCCTACACACACGGGCCATATCTAGTTCAACTCTGCTTAGGAAACTGACAAGAACAGTAGCTCCTCTTCAGTCCAATACACTGTACTTGCTGGAAGCAGAAGCGAGTGTTATTTGCACTGTGTATGGCAATGGGAACGCATAGTGACTCTTCTTACCAGAAAACAACTCTTGCTTGTAGCACCAGATACTTCATGTGATTCAACCTCATTTAGGACTGGGAAACAAACACTTGCTCGCCTTACAAAAAACACACTCTGCTTTTGAGAAAAGAGCACTCTTCTACTGTACTGTGTTTCCTACAGGGCCAGTACAGTGAGCTTGCTAAGAACAAAAGAAGTGTGCTTCCTACACACATGGGCCATATCTAGTTCAACTCTACTCTGGAAACTGACAGGAACAGAAGCTCCTCTTCAGTCCAATAAACTATACTTGCTGGGAACAGACGCGAGTGCTATTTGCACTGTGTATGGCAATGGGAGCACAATAGTGACTTTCCTTACCAGAAAACAACTCTTGCTCCTAGGACCAGAAACTGCATGTGATTCAACCGCATTTAGGACTGGGAAACAAACGCTAGCTCGCCTTACAAGAAACACACTCTGCTTTTGAGAAAAGAGCACTCTTTTACTCACTCGGTTTCCTAAGGTGTCCGAACAGTGAGCACTCAGAACAAAAGAACTGTGTGTTTCCTACACACAGGGGTCATATCTAGTTCAACCCTGCTTAGGAAACTGACAAGAACAGTAGCTCCTCTTCAGTCCAATACAGTGTACTTGCTGGGAACAGACGCGAGTGCTATTTGCACTGTGTATGGCAATGGGAGCGCAATAGTGACTTTCCTTACCAGAAAACAACCTTTGCTCATAGGACCAAAAACTGCATGTGATTCAACTCCATTTAGGACTGGGAAAAAATGGCTAGCTCGCCTTAGAAGAAACGCACTCTGCTTTTGAGAAAAGAACACTCTTCTACTCTACTGTGTTTCCTATGGGGTCCAAACAGTGAGCTTGCTCAGAACAAAAGAACTGTGCCTCCTACACAACGGGCCATATCTAGTTCAACTCTGCTTAGAAAACTGACAAGAACAGTAGCTCCTCTTCAGTCCAATACACTGTACTTGCTGGGAACAGACGTGTGTGCTATTTGCACAGTGTATGGCAATGGGAGCGCAATAGTGACTTTCCAAACCAGAAAATAATTCTTGCTCCTAGGACCAGAAACTGCATGTGATTCACCTCTATTTAGGACTGGGAAACAAACGCTAGCTCGCCTTACAAGAAACACACTCTGATTTTGAGAAAAGAGCACTCTTCTACTCTACTGGGTTTCCTATGGGGTCCGAAGAGTGAGCTTGCTCAGAACAAAAGAACTGTGCTTCCTACACACACGGGCCATATCTAGTTCAACTCTGCTTAGGAAACTGACAAGAACAGTAGCTCCTCTTCAGTCCAATACACTGTACTTGCTGGAAGCAGAAGCGAGTGTTATTTGCACTGTGTATGGCAATGGGAACGCATAGTGACTCTTCTTACCAGAAAACAACTCTTGCTTGTAGCACCAGATACTTCATGTGATTCAACCTCATTTAGGACTGGGAAACAAACACTTGCTCGCCTTACAAGAAACACACTCTGCTTTTGAGAAAAGAGCACTCTTCTACTGTACTGTGTTTCCTACAGGGCCAGTACAGTGAGCTTGCTAAGAACAAAAGAAGTGTGCTTCCTACACACATGGGCCATATCTAGTTCAACTCTACTCTGGAAACTGACAGGAACAGAAGCTCCTCTTCAGTCCAATAAACTATACTTGCTGGGAACAGACGCGAGTGCTATTTGCACTGTGTATGGCAATGGGAGCACAATAGTGACTTTCCTTACCAGAAAACAACTCTTGCTCCTAGGACCAGAAACTGCATGTGATTCAACCGCATTTAGGACTGGGAAACAAACGCTAGCTCGCCTTACAAGAAACACACTCTGCTTTTGAGAAAAGAGCACTCTTTTACTCACTCGGTTTCCTAAGGTGTCAGAACAGTGAGCACTCAGAACAAAAGAACTGTGTGTTTCCTACACACAGGGGTCATATCTAGTTCAACTCTGCTTAGGAAACTGACAAGAACAGTATCTCCTCTTCAGTCCAATACACTGTACTTGCTGGGAACAGACGCGAGTGCTATTTGCACTGTGTATGGCAATGGGAGCACAAGAGTGACTCTTCTTACCAGAAAACAACTCTTGCTCGTACGACCAGAAACTGCATGTAACTCAACTCCATTTAGGACTGGGAAACAAACACTAGATTACCTTACAAGAAACACACTCTGCTTTTGAGAAAAGAGCACTCTTCTAATCTACTGTGTTTCCTATAGGGCCAGAACAGTGAGCTTGCTCAGAAAAAAAGAACAGTGCTTCCTACACA